>NC_040026.1:13406352-13503852 GCF_000972845.2 Larimichthys crocea
GTTACATAAGTGGAAGAATGCAGTCCTCGAAATTTGTTTTATGTGGACGTTAAAGGACAAATCCTGATCAAAAACAACTCCAAGATTCTTTACAGTGGAGCTGGAGGCCAGGGTGATCCCATCTAAAGTAACTAAGTCTCTAGAAAGAGAGTTTCTGAGGTGTTTAGGTCCAATTACAAGAACTTCAGTTTTGCCACGTAGACACGTTAGCCCACGCATCTACAATCCATCCGCAAACTGTGGCGTAACTTGCCCGGCGCTGCCTGCCACTGTTGGTGAAACTGTGGTCTCCATCGGTCATCCATCGCTCCCACGCCGCTCGCATCCTTACTTTGAACGGCCGGTTCACACCGATGTCCAGCGGAGTTCCTTTGTCAGACCTCCCGGAATAACAGCAAGTGCAGCGTTAATTTGTTTCACTTCTTTTTTCACATCGGCTGTGAGATGGGCACGTTGTTCTCAACACAGGTTTAACAACACACATAGGGCGCACTGCACTATAGGGCGCGCCGCACATTTTGAAAAAAATATAAGACGTTTATATGCGCCTTATGGTCGTGAAAATACGGTATTATGATGATGAGTTGCGTATTTCTGATGTTGGTCTGAATGCCCACTCATTAAAAAAATGTATTCATGAAATTTCTAACTCAATAAAGATTTGAGAGAGCCACAAACACAAAGCAAATAACACAGCGCCAAATCATTTCCCACCTGTTTTTAGCCTACATTAGCTAGCTGCCGCGTACCACTTTTGCCTCTGAACCCAAGATGACCAGGTGATACATCATGTGATACCAAGGGTACGTAGCATTATTCCGTGCCTTATCAGGACAGGGATGACCTGTTCATTAATGGATGGTATAATCCACCGTGTTGCGCTCTTTTTTTCCCTCCTGAAGTCCGTCGCATTTTGAATAACCACATGTGCACACTTTGGTGGTGTGCCGCTGCTGTGAAATCATCATTTTAAAGTGTTGTATGTGGATATCAGAGGAGCTGAATTATAGATAAACTGGACAATGTTTCAATTGTTTTGCTGATTACGTAGCTAACCTAGCTTAACGAGTTGTGGATTCCCGGCATCAGAGACGCTAATAGGCTAAATGACATAAAAAAGAGCTAGTACTTGGTAGGGCTTAGTGCATGATGATCCCCATCTAAAAATAGGTGAAGTCTAATTAGGCTTTGGGACTTTTCTTGTATTTTCCTATTATTAAGGGCTGTAAATGCTGAAAATACTGTAACACCTGGTTAAAATATTGACCTAAAGCACATCACTCTGATTTTGACTATGTTTGTCTCATCTGTACATTAGTCCAAGGCGCCTAAATGCTGTTTATTAAATCTGTAACATGTTTGTTTAAAAGTGCTATAGCAAATACTTGTATGTATAATTGATTTAAGTAAAATTAAAAACAATTGTCATTCTCTATCAAGCATCAGTTTCTTGGTACTGACCGTAACTTGCCTATATTGCACCTGCTAATATTGGAGAAGACGGATTGCCTTTCCCATGATGACATCAAAGATCTGTTTCCTGGTCCTTAAAATTTCTTGAGGCGTCAGGCTATATTGCTTGTTGTGAATAAAGATGAAAAGGTCAGATCTGTCTTTTACAGTATGACAGAACTGTTTAACAGTACAACAAGTAACTGGTATCTGGTCCATATACACAATATTTCATTATTTTAGACATTTCTGCTTTGAGTCCCTTTCAACAGTCGATATAAAATGAAAAGAAGCTTTCAAGTTTTTTTAATCCACTAAAAGTTCATGTTACTCAACAAAATGTTTGTGTAAATGTATTGTAGGTGGATACTGCTTCTGAAATTCAGCAGTACTTCTAAATTTGTGACCATGTCCAACCCAGAATACATAGTCTTCACAGACAGTGAGCTTGAACAGGTGCGACACTCCAACTTTGAGCAGAAACGGCTTGGGACTGAGCACAGCATAGCCTTATCCAAGGAGCTCTTCTGCTGACTCATAAGAAACACTATGACTAATATGATTTCTATCGCAAGAGCCACAGAGGACTGCAGATACCCCACCAAACATGAGTTGAATGCCATGGCAAAACGATTGGTGGATTACTATCCAATGATAAAAGGCCAGTCATCAAACAGTGAGTGGGTGAGTAGATTTTTGTCACTATTGCTTATTGATGGTATAATGTTAACTGTAAGATTTCGATAAATTCTATTCATACAGTGCTAAACCATAACAGAAGGTTCAAATGGAGATAGACTTTGCTGAAAACTGTAATAACAGTATAACAAAGCTTGGGTCTCTTGTCATTTTTAAATGTTTACTATGTATGCCTCACAGGAGCATGTTGCTAAAAAGCTCATGAAGAGAATCAAATGTCAGAAGACCAAGGAAGGCTAAAGTTCCTCTTTCGAAGACACCACGACAAGATGTGGAAGTCAGTTAAGACATTTCTACCACTGACTATGATGGCGATTCCAGTGCATCCACCATTATTCTGGAACGGTCACCTGTTAGTCACATGAGCAGTGCTAGATCTGTCACCTAGAGCTAGCACCCCACTGCAGAGCCGGGGCAGCAGTGATGAAACATGCATGTAGTGATTTATTTTGGCTGAGTAAATTCACATGACATACACTGGACAATCAGCAGCTTTAGAATCGTTCAGTGTCTGTCCAAAGGCATATGTATATATATATTGTCCAATGTTTTGCTTTTATATCAAGTAACATGAACATTAATTCTTTCCACTTCCTGAGTTTATACTGGCATTATACTGACAGGTTGTTAGTTTGGAAATCTCATCCTCTTTCCACCATAACTTCCCTCTAATGTCTTCAGCTGGTTCAGTTGACTTCATGGACAGACTGAAAACCCAAGCAAGACACTACAAGACCCTCCAAGAAATATTCAAGTCCAAAAAGCCAAACAAAGCTGTGATACCTCATTTGTTGAACCTGGAATTTGAGTCTCGAAGATACTTCATTACCTCTGATGTCTTAAAGGAGCAAGACAGACCAACAAAGATTCTAGGGCTTACCCATGTTTCAGAGAACCAGATCACGTAAGTAATATTGGTCCTATTCATTCCACATTTTCAGCTCTTCCAAGGACTTATTTTAGCATAATAGACATAATTGGCATAATATTCATATACCTTAGACATTATAGATCTTTTTTGAAGAACATTAGTCATCAGAATGTTTGACAAGGACTAGCAGTGAATGCTATTTTTTTCTGTGAATTTTCTTTCTGTATCTGAATCTATTTTTTCAGGTGCTGGATGAGCTGCAGCAAGTCATCCAACCAATCAGCTCCCAGTACATCTGAGATGAAGAGCAGATGGGAAACCTTCTATTCAAAGGTCCAGTTTTTTATGGGGTGGCATCGAGTAGCAGTAACTTACATTAAAATTACATTAGAGTTATAACACAGTAACCATACGTTGAAATTGACCTGAGATAAATGTCATTTACAGAGAAATTAAAGAAATTAAATTAAACATTTGTAGCAAAATTAAACATTTGCTGAGAAATTAAACATTTGCTTAAGATTTAAATATGAACAGAGGAATTACATATATACAGAGTTAAATTCTAAAAGTAAAAAAATGCACAGGGGAATTAAACATTTGCATAGAAAATAAATATAACCGTGTTAAGTTTACCGGTGCTAATCGTCTATACAAAAACTAGATATAGAAATGTTTTATACAACTATAAACTATATTAAAGATATAAAGTGACTGTAGAAATAGAAATGTTTTATATAACTATAAAACATATTAAAGATATAAAGTGACTGTACAAGTAAAAATGTTTTGGGGCGGTGTTTGGCTCGGTTGGTGGAGCGGCTGCCCCATGTGCGGGGGCTCAGTCCTTGCTGCGGGGGCTCAGGCGGAAGTAGTGTGAAGAGATTTGTCCGTTTTCTGTTGTGCCTCCTGCCATCACTATGAGAGCTGTTGTACAATCTGATGGCCAGGGGGACGAAAGACTTATTGAGTCTGTTTGTGAAGCAGGATTGAGACAGCAGTGAAGTGATGAAGAAAGCCATGAAGCCTACTAAAACTTTGAATGGCGGTGAAGTCACAATACATTGACTTGTTCATTTTGTATAATAATGTGTCATGATAAGTTATTTATGGTACCACCTTGTAGCTGTGTTCCGAGTCCTGCGGTTCTTGTTGAGAACCGGTTCCGTGTGTTTCAATTTCATGGAATCATTTGGCAGTTTATCTAACGATTCTCTTATCGATTCCAGAAAGCACGAATTACGTCACGTAACTTCCGCAAGAAGTTATGCACACTCGATTCCAGCAAGCACGACAAATAACGCCACGTAACTTACGCAAGTTTCGCACGTGCAGCTTATTAGTACTAAACAATGTCACCCACTCAGTTCAAACGCTCCAGAGTTTGGCTGTATTTTACCAAAACAGATGGCAACAGGGCAACTTGCAATCATTGCAAAGTGAAGATAACACCATCGGGAGGGAACACGACAAACATGCAGAAACATTTGCACAAGACACACACACAAGATGCAATATTTTTAAATGAATGTTGTGTTTTTGACACGCTTCGGACTGGAGATGAATCTCAACCTAGCAGCAGCTATGACCACCTCTGCGGTTACTATGGAAGGTAAATAACACACTGACTACCATGTTAGCGCTATGTGCTTCTTTGTAAAACATGCTATAACAGTTAACAGTTAACATTAAACAAATGCCTTCTGCATTACATTTAGAAGATGACCATGACGAGAGAGAGTCTGGCTGGCTCAGAGGCTGGCAGCTGTACTAGTACTCGTTCCAGTTCACTACCTCCTCTAGATGATGCTGATCAAACTGTTTGTTTTCCTTTTTTCCTAAATGAGAATCAATAAGAGAATCGATAAAGAATCGAATCGTTAAGCAGAATCGATAATGGAATCGGAATCGTAAAAATCATATCAATTCCCATCCTTACGGTGAGATTTACAGACTTACCGCAATATTTCATACTATATGTTCCAGTTATTTACGCATACATTTTAAACTTTTATCATGTCAAAAGGTCCAAAGGGGAAGTGTTCTCCATAGTGTAGTTGTTGTAATACTATAACTTCATTTGAACTAGCTGTCGTGCATATAGTATTTGCAGTGCTCAACAATGACAGTACAACATCTTCTCCTTCTCAGGGATTAGTGTGACTATATGTTCTGAAGTAGAATTATGATTTTACCAATGTCCTAGTGCAGGTCAAAGTGTGAGTTTCCTGCGACTACTGTCCAGTTGTGCTTGTTTCTGAAGACAACTGCATGATCGCCACTGGAAACATGCCGGTGACCACCATCAACATTGACAGGTTGACCCAAAGTGTATTTCCACAGTCAGTACTGCAAACAGAAATCCTCCAAGATTCCATTCATGAGCAAGATTTGACCCCTTACCCTATTGGCAGATTTTTTAGATTGACACAAGATAATTTGATTGAATTTAAGAATATTTTGTTTCTTTCTAGTAGGTCTGTTTTTGCGTCTTCCCATAGCACCAACATTCATTTGGTTTGGATTTTCTGCCCCTTGACAAATATCAAAGTCCTACAGAAAACCACCCTTTCCTGCATGTCCCCACAACTTGAACCCCCACTTGTGAGGTTTAGCTGGCATGTAGACACGTAGATGTGATTTTCCCTTGAAAGGCACCATGATTTCGTCAGCGTGACATTCTTCAGGAGGTATGCAAATAAATTGTTCATGTAGTTTTGGTAATCATGGCCTGAGTTACCTTTCTTTGCATCATCAGACACATTGAGGTTGTCCTGCAATTTTGGGAAATGATTTCGAGACATCACATCACAAACGGCAGTGCTTTGTGTCCATCTCCTAATAGGCTTGTACGTTGGGCAACTGTATTAACTCCATGTCCGTGTACATACCCAGCATTTGCTCAATTTCTTATTTATTAGCTTCATTCCTTCCTTCTGCACACTGAACAGGTTTGTTTGTTTGTTCTGCAATTTCCTGTAGCATTCCGTCAGTCACAAAATCTTTGAAATACATTTATGGTGTCCAGTCAAGCCTATCGCCACTTTCCTTTTCACTTTGCCTCTTGCTGACTGCTTTGTTATGGTATCCTGTGTTAGTTTTGGTTCCTCCACTTCTGCCCTAGTCTGGTCCATGCTTGTTAGGATTTGCTAGGTTTGTGTATTTCCCTGTGTTTTCCTGGTGTTTCCCTGCCCTTCATATTCTGTGTCTGTTTTCCAGTCTCCCCTGTCTGTGCAGGCTGGGCGTGGCTGATCTATTGCTCCGACCGTTGAGCCTCACCTGCTCTGTTTCATCATCTCATCAGCTCCTGCAGTATTTAACTCCGGTTCACCCTCCCAAACTCCCAGTTTGTTGCGGTAACTTCACAACTTACCAGCTCTGAGAAACTTACTTGTTGAAGATCTTTTGTTGTCAATTTTTAGATGCCTGTTTTTGACGCCTGTTTGTCTGCCTTGTAAGCCGACCTTTGTCTGTTCACCAGTCTTGCTCTGAAGATCCCCCCTGGACCCAAGCTTAACAATGCTTTCATCTTGTATGTCCAGTAGGTGCCCATTCTTCATCCTCCTCCTCATCATCACTTTCCACTAACTGCTCCATGTCACTTATATATATATAAATATCAATTTCTACTCTAAATATATCTTGATTGACAGATAAACTACCTTTTTATATACCAGGTGTATCGTTTTTAATATATTCTCAACACTATGATACTATAAATTAAGTTATGAAATATGAAGTAGTTTTACATTGCATCAATCCATTAATTATTCCTATTCTTGTTTTAGTAACAGTTTGGAAGTTTTTGTTATCTTTACAATTTCAGAATTGGTAAAAATCTTCTTGAAAAACCACCTGTCGGTTAGTGATTGACGGCAGCCATTGGGCTCTCTCAGTTGAAGGCCCTCTTGTGCATGAATTACCGAGCCCTGGTGGATTATCCCTGCACTGCATTCAGGAAAAAAAACGGAAAAAAAAAAACACACTGATGATGTAGAGGTCTCCAAAACTCATGTATCAAATATGATGCAAATATATGCTTCTACATGTGTAAATATGCTACATAGTTAATTGGTTTTGCCTTTGTCTGTTTTTACGACCAGAATCCACAAGATTCTCTATGCTGTTTCCACCCGCTCAAGGTGCTCTGTGTAAATTGACTGGCTACTCGCGCCGTTGGTCAAAAATAGATCAGCCGCATATTTCACGCGAGGTTTAAAACATTGACTCGAACAGCCACGTATCGCTGTGACTGCACATGGTTAACCCCAAACCCCACCAGGTGTGGACGTGTCACCAGCCAGCACCACGCCAGCGCGAGCAAAATGCGGCCATTTTAGTCAATGTATCGAACCCCACAGACTCCAATGTGGTCTTTTTCTTTTTTTCTTTTTTTTCCACCTCAAGCGGGTGGAAGCCAGACACAGAAACAGCATAGAGAAGCAGGTGGAATTTCAAAATAAAACATCTCGTGCAAACTGCAGGTCGTAAAAACAAACAAAAGCAAAACTACATAGCATATTATATACATGTATACCCTGGGAAAATGGACAAATCTGAGCAAGTAAACAAAGTCTGGCAGGCTAAATGCTTCTGAAACGCTCCCGGTGGGGTTTGAAGTTGCGTGCAGGACGAACCAAAACAGCTTTGCAGCCGTGACGTGACAGTGTCTGGTTGGGTTTCTGGGTTACTCCTCTCAACGAGCAGGCGGGCCCTTCCCTGTCCCAAAGCACTCACAGGTGGCCCTGTCCTCATGCGGCAGTCCCTCCCAGCTGCAGTCAGAGCAGTCCACCCCTCTGCATCCAGACTGCAAATGAACCACGCATTAGTGATGTGTTGGTTGTGAACGTATCGTTTCTTTTCTATGACTCGGGAGTAATGAGTCGTCTCAGTGAGTGATTCGTTTATTTTCATGCAGTACGTTCTCTCGCCATGAGGCAGCTGCATGGCCGCTCAGGCTGTGTGACGAGCAGTGAGCACAAACAGTTTGTTCATTCGGATCGTTAATTTGTTACGTGACAGGAGGCTGTGTGAGGAGCAGTACACACAACGGTTCGTTCATACGGATCAATTGTTCATTTGACACGTTTACATCGGCCACAAGAGGGCTACAGTGCTGCACTACTGAATGAACGAAATAACTCGAAAAACGATTAGTTCATTTTACCGTCCAAGAGTAACAGATCCGAGTCACTATCACGCATGTGGCGCCGCTGGCTGATCCCAGAAGAAAGTTCATTTGTAGTTCTAAATATATTGATGGAAGTTTTGTCTCCCCCTCATCATCATAGTCAATTATGCAAATTAGGTGGTAACATCATTAAGCTACTTTTAGGGCAGCCAATAGTTACTTTCCTTACTGAGGCGTTGGCAACACTCATGAGAAGTTCTTTGTCAAAGAGACAGGTATGTTGACAGTGTTTCACTTCTGAATTGAATTCCATGACTGTCCTCTGAAAGAGTGATGGAAGACAGTCATGAAGAAAGCAGAAGTCTGTACCAAAAGGTGTTTTAACGTTATTGCAAGAGTTAGATTAGCATCGAGACGTTTTTTCCCCACAGGTCCAGTATTAGGTGTTCATTGTAATGAACACCTAATACTGGACTCACAATGTCAGTTACACCTGTACAAGAACTGTAAATTATAAATGATTTATGTGAATATCATCACTTATATTCTTCTGTGCATACTGTATACACCTCGTGGGTGTACACATACCCAGCCAATTAAAGTGGTTCTGATTCTGGTTTCTTACTGTGTTCCTTTAAAGGGCCACGGTTGGTCCTGTGTGTTGTGCCCCGCGGCATTATGTGAGCTGTAGTTTTCTTGTGGGATTTGTATAAAGCGAATGTAAGGTCACTGTGCTTTCTCTGTAATGAATTAGACATGTGAGGCAGGGCATAATTATTTTAATTTGCATTTATTTTACTTCATTGTATGCATGTTTGTGTACATGAGGATGTGTTTGCTCTGTGATGGATCAGACATGTGAGAAGGAGCACACTTAATCTTATTTTTCATTTGTTTTACAGTCCCTGTCACACGTTGTATCGTTGCAGACTGTCAGTAAAAGAAGTCCAGAGAGAGCTGTGACGTTGTGGTGATTCTGCGCTGTATCCTGATCTTGCTACAGCCTGATATGTCATGGATTATGATAAATGCAACCCTGAAATTAATCCTCACCCACTCCCCATCGGCATGTGTGATTTTTAAAAACCTCAGGAAAGTCAAATATTAAGGTAGCTATTCCTTCAGCTGAGGGAGTGCAGACTCTGACTGAATGCAATACAAGGAAATGAGGCTATTGTAAAATGGAAGTTAAAGCAGGAAGCCACATCGCCTCAGTGCTCATAACAAAGGTCTAACATGTCCCTAAAGCACTTCGCTGCATTAGTTTATTCCCTTCCTTGTTCCCAAACTAATCAGCGCGCTTCCTTTAGTTTCTGGTTATACTCAAACCATTTATCCGTCTCTCTGTGGGCACTTTCAAACCTTTTAACGAATCTGCTCATTTTCCTTGTTATTCTCAGGTTGAACTGCTGACATGTCACAGTGATGATGACTTAAACGTCACCTGAGAAGAAAAAAAGCCACAACACGTGACTGTGAAAGAGATTCATTCCCTCGTCACTGCCTCATCCTGCCTGTTGGAGGTCAGCACTGTAAAGCCATCACTCAGAGCGGAGGCAGAAGACAGGCAAACATACCACGGGAGCAGCGGCACAACAATCCTGAAAAGGTGGTGTGTGCATATAATACATGTCACTAATGAATTACAGGAACAAAAACCCAGTGGAATTCTGGAATGTTGCTGCAGTCTACATGGAAGGGCAGTCTTCCCTGTAGCAACCAGTAATGTAATAATGTCCAATAATGCATTGAAGAAATTAAAGCATTAAAGAAATCCTTTGAAAATGTACTAACCGCAGCCACTAATGTAATAATACATAAATAGGACTGCATTTCTTGGAAATAAAAGATTATTTTGTAGCTTTTGTGCAGTTTGCTCATTAAAAATAGATACAGTGGATGGCATAGTCGTCATATTCATTCATCAAGGGTACGTACTATGCAGCACTCTCTCTCCTTAATTATGGTTATAAGAGCCATTATGAGAATTATTTGTTGTATAAATCTTTATGTAGAATATTGTTTATTTGCTTAGATATGTAAATTCATAATTTCATGTATGGAGGAATATTTCATTCATTACTGTGTTTATGGTAATTACATCACTTATTGGAATGTGCTAGAATTCTATTATTATGTAATTATAATTATTATAGTACTATAATTATTACATTAGCAGCTGCAGTTATTACATTTTCCAATGATTTCTTTAATGCTACGCCAATAACGTAATAACCAGCCAATAATGTAATAAGTTATTATATGGCCAAACTTCTTACATTATTAGACGTTATTACATCACTGGTTGCTACATTCCCTGCCGACCCCTCAGCCTGTGTCTCAGCATTGAGGGCCGGGTAAGTCCCTCTGTTTACTGATGGAGATTATGGGATGTGAGCAAAACACTTGAACTCACAATGTCTTCATCTGTTTCCACTATGCACAGTGGGTCAAATCTCCCTCACAACACAATCTTACAGCTTCCATAAGTAAACCCAGAGACACTCTGTGTGGAAACCTGCAAAAAAAAAAAAAAAAGATGCACTGGGAATGATTTAAAAATCACTCACACCCCAGGGTGCTACAGTTTTATTTTCTATATTATTTATTTTTAGTTTTTTTTTTTAATATCAAGACTTTCAGAGGATTAAATTGCAATTCAGTAAAATCAAAGTTCAGCATTAAAAGTTAACATTAAATTCATCAATACCTTTCACAAAAGCTCCAAAATAGATATTTGTAAGCTTTAAAATGTAGAAATGTTAATAAATATAAAATAAATAAAAATAAACAAGACGCTGTTACTGTTCTGATTGTTCTCATAATATATTCAGAAACTCCTTTCTAATCTTATGCTACACCTCATACTTCTTAACAGGGTTTAAATGGATCAGTTGCCCATGTGTACGAGGAAGTGAAGTTTTTTTTTTTTTTTTTAATCCAGGAAATCAAATTGAAATATCATTTGGCACACGCTGTGTGTGTCCCTCCTTCTGCAGCCCAAAGTGCAGTCCCACCATGTGCTTGATGTTCAGCCACAGGCTAGTCAGCTGTTGGCCTCTTTGTTCCTTTTTTTTTTTTTTAAGTGGCCTACTTTCCAACCAGGATGGAGGTTCTTTGGAACCTGACGATAAACACTCCTACATCTGCACGCTCCCCGCTCGGTGGCCTGACAGCTTACTGCATGTCTGCGCCACTGCAGCTCTGCTTTCTGAATGTATCTCACATCTGACGATGGTACAGACTCAGCTGGAAAGGAGCCAGGTAGTTTAAACCCTGTGCCAGTGACAGCTGCACTGTTGATCTCATAAAAAGCGTATATGTGAGGGTCCCATCAGACATCGCTGTTTGGTCATTTAGAATGGGAATCGCTCCATTTATTGTAATTCATTCTTGCATGTTTGAATACCCTGCTACCTTGGATGGTTAGAGTATTTCTTTAATTGCACTTCTTCATCAGAAATTTATCTTATTATAATAGGTGTATGGCTACATAAAACAACAAATGTCCTTGGCTGTCATAACCGCCTCAAGAGAACTAAGTTAACCATGAAGTGCCTGATAAACTATAATCACATGACTTCCCATGCTCGCTGCTTAAAGAACCAGAATAACCCGTGAGCTAAGAGAATGAGGACGAACACTGCCACCAAAGATTCTCTTTAACCGAGAGTCACGCACCCAGCGCTGCCACCCTGCAAGAACAAGATACTAATCAATAGATAATCTTAAATGTGATAACCTACAAGTGACACTGTTTCTGTTATGATAGCCCACACTTCCTTTGTAGGCCAAAGTGAAACTAGAGTATATGTTGACATGCTCAGAATTGTTCTACCTACATCACTTCATTCATTCTACTTAAGCTCTGATTTTACTTTATTTTCTATCTCCAAAGATGTGTTATGAACTATAACATGACAAGTGTACTTCAAATTCAATAAAACCCCAAATCAGGTACTTTTTAACTCACAAATAATAACACTTCTAGAAATGTAAACAGAAATAAGCAATTTTAATAAAGTCAAAACATCAGGGACAGACAACATCAGTGCACAGCATTGCTTATTTTGTTGGTAACGTGCTCATGGAATTTTAATTTCAGTACTGACAGTCTAGGAGAGGTTCAAGGTACACTGAAAACATCAGAGTGCAGACGACAAGATGACTCTGTGGTCCACCTCACAGTCCTGGTTCAGTGTGTTAGGTACCTCAACAAAAGGGTCACCGAAAAAAAACAATATGAATATAGAACGGGTTAAAGAATGAAGCAGCTCTACTGGTATCATCTTCAACCTTTAAAATCTTTAAAGAACTGAACCGAACTGTCACAAGACTTATTGTTACAATAGTCACATTATACCGTGATTGTTTCCCCTTTAGTCGACTTAATGTGATGTAATGTAATGTAATGAACTGCTTGGGAATGGGGTGTGCTGAAATATAACATGCATGAACAGCAAACTTTATTGGGATATGATGATAATACCAGCGAGCTTAGCTAGCTAGTGTCAACAAGATGGCCCTTAACATAAAGGGGCTGATAGCTTAAATCGCTAATGAGAGATAATGCAGTGAATCTGTGGAATAAAGAAACAAAAGATGATTTGGATCAACATTTGTGGGCTTAAAGACATTTCAGTCAGTGGCACACCAACCAATTTGACAGCTCATCTTAGCAACACCCACTCTGAGTTGTCACTCAGTGAGGCTCGAGGCTCTGACAATGTCTCTCAAATAAGCCTACTCTTTTCCATGATGGGACAAAAATGCAAAAAAAAAGAAGAATTCAAATTCTGTTCTGTTTTTTTACATAATATCTATCGTGTTATTAAAGGTGGCTCCTGTTACTATAGGTCCAGTTTTTTTTTGCCGCTGCCCATGAAAGTGTGTTTGCACCCCTGCTCCAGTGACAGGAAAGCCAGACTACACACACACAGCAAACATTTTATGAAAAATTAAAAAGCAGCTCTAAAAATAGCGTGGGGTCCCTGTGAGATTGCCAGCTTTATGTGCTGATGTGCATCGTCCACAGCAGAATCTCATAATCTCATCAAACAGAATTTATAGTCCTGCATGAATTACATGATTGCAAATACACACACAATATATTAATTGAAGTGAGTGTGTGTTTCTTTGTGGGTGCTCACGGCCATTAACACACAAGATTCCTATTAATGGATAAAACACACAGGACTGAGGGTGTCCGTATGACCTCAAGAGACTCACTGCTGAGACCCAGGCTGATATGTCGGCTCATCTGCGAGGCGAGGAAGATGATGACTTGTTTTCAATTTCTCCCTTTCCCTGGGCTCGCCAGTGGGGAAAGTACACATTCATAAACATTCAACACAAAAGAAGAAAAGCAATGAGGCGAAGTTTAATGAGTGCCACAAGGTTTTCTGAGGCTAAACTGTAGCAGGAAGATGAATATGTACATTAAGCCCAAGTTTATGTGCATTCCTAAAGCACATTATTATACTTTTTTTGTTACTCTTTGGTAAAAAAAAAAGTGCTTATTATGCAGGGAGGAAATCTGGGATGCAGTAAATGTGACGCACAGTGTGAATGATTCTCGAGGTGGCACCAAATCCAACAGCCTGAGTGCTAAGTATTCAGTAAAGGTCAAGTGAATGATTACCCTGCTGGTGGCACAAGCAGCTCGGCAACATTTCACTACATTCGGTTGAATTGTTGATCACAGTTGGAAAAAATTACAGAACTATACATTCCTTTTTTTCAGTCACACAGAGGTTTCACTCCACCGCTCAGCATTTTTGACTTCCATTAATGGATTGTTTTGTGCCGGCATCAAATCAATCTGCCATTCTCACTGACACACAACATTTATTTTGCACTTGAGGTGTTTGAAAAGAAACAAAAGAGGGAAATTGGTTTGAAGTCTTTGGGAATCTGCTCGTTCCCAGTCACTCACATCCACTCTTTGTTGATATCCCTGCTCCTAAAACAGACACATCAAATGAAGTGGTGTGGCGCTAGAGCTCTGAGTTGGATGGCTGCCAACGCATAAGCGGTGAAATGAATCTATTTCTCACGCTTTTAGAGGACGGATATTTAATCAATTGAAAACAGGTCAGGGGTGTATTACTGAATGCTTGCCAGTGCTGCCACGTTAATAATGACCTCATTCAGTATTCATATGCGATGATAAAAACTTTAGACAATGATACAAACCCCTTTGTAATGCAGTATGTTGAAGTGCCTTGTGCAAGACAGAACTCAATTACGCGTTTCTGACTCCTGACATGTAAAGAACATACACTTCATGCACTGACAGATGTAATAAGCTGGGATCATAATGTTAATCTGTTCCACAGTTATATCCACAATGCACCACTATTATCATATGGACAGTGGAGCTTGCCTGTGAAGTTAATTCTTTAGTAAAGAACACCATATATATATATATATATATATATATTATAGATATATATATATATATATTATATATATATATAACTAGTGCTGTCAAAATTAACGCGTTAAAAAAAATTAATGCGGTTTTGTTTACTTCCGGTGGCGGCCGCCATTTTGGATGTGGCAAAGTAGTTTCCCAGATATATTAGTGTGTGTGTGAATGGGTGTATAAGAGGCATTAACTTAAAGCCCTCACGGAGACTGCGCCCTGCGCGGTCGCCCACATTGCCCATAGCTAAAACCGGCCCTGCTTGTTTTAGTTTACGGGCAGATCTGCCACATCCAATATGGCGGAAGAAGTAACACGACTTTAACATATCACCTCAAAGCAAAACACCCTGCTGAAATTACCTCCACGGGACCTCGCCAGTCTACACTACAGGAGTGTGGCACTCGTCAGTATATTTCCTCATTCTGGCTTTTTTCTGTTTGCACTGTGCATATGTGCACCTTAAGCCAATAAAATGAATGAATTTAAATATACTTTCTCTGTGTTTATTCTACATTAATTTGATAATTTTACATAAATACATATTCATTATAAGCTTCAGTCTCAGAAAAATGCATTTAATTTATTGATACATTTATTGATAGATTAATCGCGATTAATTACAGAAATTTTTGCGATTAATTAGTTAATGTTTTTTAATGACAGCCCTAATACATACACATATATATACATGCACACATTCTATTATATTTAGCTTATTAAAGTATGCAAAACCTCATATCAGAATTCAAAGTCAAAGTTAATTAGAATTTTCGACGCATAGAAATAAATTTCATTAGTTCATTTACATCTTCCTACTCCTGTTCTATCAAGGTGGGATGGAGGCATTCAACAACAGATGTTGTTCATTATGCTGTTGTTTATACAGCATATCTAGCTTTAGGCTGCGGCACATTGAGCAAACGACTGATTCCACTTATCGGATACACAAGAACAACAAACCTATTAAAAATGTGGTATGAACAACAGTATTACAAGCCCATGGGTGACAATTGCATTAATATTATTACACATTTGGAAAAGAACCAGTGAAACAGCAAAAACGTCCCTGGTTTCTTCTGTTCGAGGGACTGCTCATTACTCCACAGTTTGCTTGGTATACTGAACTTGGAAGTGCACACTGCAGGCAATATCTTGTGTTCTCACCTAGCGTTGTGATCTCCTCACAGGGGAGGAGAGAGAGGCTATAAAATCCAGCAGCCAGCAGCTGAAGCTTTACAGGGTAGGCGGATATGAGTTTCAAAACAAATGGCTTCTCCTCTGACACAATGAACAAAGCAGAAACTAAAACTCATAATCATACTTATGAATGATGTCAGGTGACGACGCTACACTCTTATGTTCCTGGGTTACAAAATTAAACAATATCTTAAACTGGATCTTTGTATTTACACAAGATGATCACATATTCAGTGTGCCTGATTAATCAGTTTAGAATGTTTGCTGCTGATTTATTCCAGTTTTAATCATTCAGAATGAGGCTGACCGTGGCGATGAACTGCCCAAGGGAGGTAAAAGGTTCAGCAGAGGTAATAGCTTTATTCTGATTGTAACTGATTGTGCTATTTGTCTGAAGGAATCAAGACTCACTGCTTAACACCCTGAGTTCCCTCCACGGCAAACAGAAGTGGTTTCTTCGCCACCAGCCATGTCAAGCAACACAGAACAGATTGAGCATAAAGAATCCAGCAAATTTTCAAAATAAAAAAAACCTCTGTGCAGACTGCTGATTGTAAAAAGAGACAAACGGGAAACAGCAAATGTAGCCTACTTCTTCATAGTCACACTTAGCCAGCCAAATCAGAACATCTTAACAAAGTCTATAGCAGCCTGGTGAGATACGAAGTCACAGAACATTTCCACATTATATATCATAAAAGTGTATTATGTTAGCTGACACACTCTTCATAACACTGTCATTTCAGTATTTTTTTTACAAGAATGACGACGTATAATTCTAAGTTGATATTATAGAAAATGTTATGAAATAATATTATAATAAGGTAAATACTAGATAGCTTGAACATATATGAATTAATGGTTTTGTGTAGCAGTTCAATTTCTGCTTTCTTGTCCTTCATCTTACTCTCGCAGATTTATCTTGAGGGGTTCAGAGCAAGCGGAAAATAGATTCACTTCTTTTTAATTTGAAACAGTAAAATAAGATCCTCTCAAATAAAGTGCTGAATGCACTCTGGAAGAAAACATGTTGATTGGTCTGTAAATGCATCATAACTTTTTTTTTCTTGTGTTGAGAGATTCCCTACCTCTTCACTTCCATACTACTAATACTCAATTTCTCCACTAATACGCTCACACCAACAGCAACATCCCATCCATTCATTATCCGCAACTACCGTACTTATCCTCATCACGGTCGCGGTGCGGCTGGCGCCAATCTTAGGGTGAGAGGCGGGGTACACCCTGGACAAATCACCGGCTCATCTTGGCCCCACCTGAGGTTCAAACCACAAACCTTGTCACTGCGAGGCTAACCACTGCACCACCATGACACCAGCATTCAAATTAGCAAGTTAGTATAATTAGTATACTATTCTATGCCTGTCCAGTTACTATATGATATGTAATTTATAGTTTATTATAAGTCTCTGACATGCCAAAATAAATGTATTTTCTATGTATAGTGTGTATTGCTCCCATTGTGGTGCCCTAATTTTGCATTGTTGTTTCATATGTTCAGTGTTCCCTCTTGAATTTCAGACAAATGCAGTCTTGATTTTCCCCATGAATATCAAATGAGAATGAATATTAATCAATTCCCCTGACAAGCCTCAGTCCCAGAGTAAGAATAGAACCAAACTGTAAGATGTCACAGGCAAGAGCAACACCCCTGCTGCTCCTACTTCTAACATCAAATCTAAACACAACAACAATGTGCTCATCTGCTCTGTTTAGCTGTCAAGCTAATGACCGATGCATACCAGCAACACAACAAGGATCTCCAACGCAGCTCTCCAGATTTCTCCAGCAGAGGGGATTTTCTCCAGTAAGTGAAGCTGATGTTAGCAATGTTAGTCCATATTTATTTTTGACTGACATATTCTTACAACAACATTCACACATTGTCTAGGAAAGGAAACGAGATACGTTTTATATCTCTAATTTAAGAGCTGATGGCAAATTATCTAATGCATGAATTTAGCAATGTCAACAATGGGGAAATGAGACAAATTAAACCCACGTTTATGTGGGGACAGGAACATCTCCAGCCACACTGTATATTCAACATCACTAACATCACTAACACAACATGAGGTATAGGCTGGTTCTGGACAACAAGCGCCAACCTCCAACCTCTGTTTATGGGAAATGAAGCCAATGCAGAAGTGCCAAACCTGCAATACCTCAAGTGCCCAACTTCACAGCAGAAATAAACATGTTTATAGCCTGGTACAAAAAACTGTTTTGGTCTCTATAGCTAATTTCCCTGTTCATGACATATTAAAATAATATAGTATTAAAATGATATTAAGGCTTAATTAAGTGCTAGTACAGATGGCTTATTTGAGCACCCAGGCATGTCCACTGATGATCCACGTCTTTGCCGATTTTTAGATCAGCCAGGAGGTGGAAGTAGCAGGACAGCCAAGATGGCAGCGGCCAGTGTCGTATAGTTTGAACTTCAAAACTGCTCTTCACAAACCTGTTGGTGACGTCACGTGTGCGCTGTCCATTCTTTTAACTATCATTGGTTCTTGACTTTGAGAAGTGATACTGTGGTCACCATTCTTAAGAAACTGACATCCCAAATCAATTTTCCCTCTTTTTAAAAACAAAGCTTATTTGTTTGTTTCATGTTGTGTTAAATGAACATTCAATATATTTTACATCAGAATTCTCAGGTTCATTTGTAGGTCTGACACGTCTTCATGTGAACAGCCCGGAGACATTCATGTCTCCTCTGTGTCGCATGAGAACAGAATTGGATCACTTGTGGGGTTGTGAATTCATGGAGTGGTTTAATTCGCTTTAGGCATAGATGACTTCCCTATTGTTAGCTGCCCCAAGAGAATGATCGCCCAGGTGTGTGATGTGAGGAGAGCAAGGTACAAAAATAAGTTTGCTGCTTACATTCTTATGCTGATAAGAATGCAATATGCAAGTTCATGCACACATGGTCGCCCAACATAGACACACACAGGGGAAATTCGACAGAAATTAACTTGTTATTGTGCAGGCAGCTTTGATTTCCAAATATAAGATATTTTTAATAGTCTGAATGAATGTGGGAGGAGGTTGGCTGGAGAACGAATGAAAATCAACTCATGCTTTGACTTTCCTCAGTACATGAGGATGACAGAGAAGGAGAGGGCTTTTGCTGCATTTATTATTATTATGTGGGTAGGAAGGTAGCATTGTGAAAGATTCACATACTGCAGTATCATTGTGCCTCTGCTTCACTACTGGGTATTCCAGCTGTTTTACATCATTACTGCCTCATTTTCTGCTAGTGGTGTGATTTTGGTCCCAAAATAGACCCATAATGACGTCAAGAAACACAAACAAACAAATAAAACATAAATATTAGCTATAGCTCAGGCATGTCTAAAGTCCAGCCGGGGGGCCAATCACGACCTGTGGTCAGATTTCATGCGGCCCGAAGCTTAATTTTTATAATATATTATTTATGGCCTGCATGGCTGAAAGATTCTGCTTTTTTGGCTGACATAATGAAGCACTTCAATGTACAATTTTTTTTAAAATGTTAGTGTTGGCCCCTGGACATTACATTGTCAAATCTGGCCCTCCTTAAAAAAAGTTTGGACACCCCTGCTATAGCTTAGGGATGGGAATTCTGGATGGGAGGATCATTTGGCTCAGCTCCCAAACGGCTCTTTATTTTACTACTTATACCTTTTATAATTTATCCAAATTTAATGCTGATTTGACTTGTGATTTGTCTTTTAAAAAAAAACTCAATAAACTACTGTAGCTAATTACATTTACAGCTGTAAAATCCCTTGTAACTCTCTGAAACCACCCAATGAATGCACTAACTGGCTTGAAGAACCACTCTGCTACACAAAGCAGATAGAAACACCTATAAAAACCAGAGTAAAGTATAGAAATAAAAAAAGAGACAGCTATTGACATTTTTTTTTATTTAAACACACACACCTAACAAAATAAGTACTGAAAAAAAGAGACATTAAATACGGCACTCAAGTAAATGTGCTTTGTTAATTAATTTGCACTCCTCTCTCGTCTTCACTCCTCTCTCTCCTTCAGTGTGTCTCCCTCCTCTTGTCTCCTGTCACCATCTCAGCGGTGCTACCCCCGCCCCTCCCTGCTTGGTGGTACGATCCTTGTCAATCCTCACATGATTGGTTGCACGTGACACCTGTAGCCAGCACCCACAGTGCCTGCAGGTACTTTTCCTAAAGAGAAAAGTTAAAAAAAACAAAACAGACAAAATAGAAAAAAAAAGAACGACTCGTGGACATTGTTTACTTAAAAGAGTGAGCTCCTTGAAACGGCTCGTTTGCGACCGACACATCACTACTATAGCTGTTTAAAGCATATCAAAGGTGCTGTGTAGCTCATAAATCAAATGCCATCCAAACAAAACACTTGACTAATGGTTACTTAAGGGGGATTTGAACATGGTACTATATGCATTGAAGCAACATTATGTAGAAATTTGTACTTTTTTCTGAGCTTCCCACGTCTTTTTGCCTCTGCCATTATGTCCATACACTGCCCGCTTACCCAGCTCCGGTTCTGGCACAACACCAGCTTCTCCTCTTACCCTGGGACTGAAAACCTCATTTTCCTAGTGATGCAAAACATCTCTGCTACAAACACTCTTCAGGTGCTTTGAGATTAAAGTGCAGGTGGCTCAGCTAACAAACTTCGCGAACATTAGCTAACAGCAGCAGTTTACTTCACTGTCCATCAGGAAACTGTAAATCACAGAGAGTTGAGGTAGAACAGTCACAGCAGGACAGCAGAGGGAAAAGCAGAAAACATTTTCTCCATAAAATATTATTCAGTTTCACCAAAATCAGTAAAATAGTTGGTGGTGTGTGACTTAGGGCCATAAAGCGTTACATACATGTTGTGGTGATTGTACCCGGAGCCCAACATTACATAGTGTGAGATGTACAAACGGCAGAGACACCATTCACCTGATCACTGTTTTTAACTTTTTAAAGGTCTCTGCCTCGTCCTGGAATCTACTGTATTTTTACTTGGTCTCTGACAAAGAGGACAATTTCAATTTCTGAAAAACATGAGTTGTCCCCCCGAATAAAAATACCCTAAATTATTCAGAATTGAACAAATGTCTTTTCAGACTTCACATTCTTCACATTGAAGATTCACATCTAAACATAAATGATTGAAATGGTGGAACAAATGTTTGACAAATATATTTCTGATTCCACATTCCATCTTTGGTCTCCTCCACTACAATGCAAATGAATGAGTAGTTTCTTACACACACGCTGATGACATCAGCAGGCTTTAAAAAACGACTCCCTCAATCCTTCTCTCAGCTCTGGAAAGTGGCTGCAGCCTGGAGCTCTGGTCATTTGGTGTGAGTCATTTTGATCAAAAGTAGAATACTAGAACAGTAGTGTGCCCATTAATAATGATTTAGAAACTAAATCAAACTCTGTTTGCCACCTGTAGTGAAGTAACTTAACTAGAGGCAAACTAGTTAGCACTAGCCCTAATACTTCTACAGGCACTAGCTAGATGGCTTGTCTGCTTGCAAGTGCACATTGTTCAGACGTTATATATTACGGTGTTGTATATTACTGTGAAGTTAAAGAGAAACTAAACCCCTTGGTTTTGGCTGACTTGCCCTTCAGGCTGGAAGTTAAAAAAAATGCCTTGATTGGGCTCCAGAACGGCTCTGCCACGGCGACGGAGTAGTTACGTTTCAATTTTAGTCAATGTGTCAGCTCACACAGTCTCCGGTTCCGCTGAGTCACGCCTCTGAAACAGCCCTCCACAACACATACGCAGAGCTTCTATTTTTCATGGACGCCGGAGCACGGCACATAAATCCAGCACAGAGCAGACCACGTGGGGAAGGAAATCTGCTACAAAATACAAAATAAAACCCTGGTTGATTTTCAAAATAAAATACTCTGTGTTCACTGTGGATCGAGTTTCATTACTAATAATGGGCGGGGCCGACCTGAAGTCAACAGGTCAGAGGTTTTCAGGCGTCTTTTCACCCCGTCGACCCCATGGATGAGGAGAGGTTGATTCTGGAGGTCCAAAATCAATCTATCATTTATGGCACCTCACATCCTTTTTATAAGGACACCAGAAAAAGATGGAATCCCATTGCAGGAGTCAAGGAGACTACAGACGACAATATAGCACGATTATGCATGAATTCACAAGATCTCGTGCATTCTCGCGGCGCTTGGTGGCCGGCAGAGCCACACCAGTGCGCATCACAAACAGAATATGTGTGAGTTGGCGGACGGCGGAGTACACTGAATGCAGTGTATTTTAGGTGTCACTCTCCAACAACAGCACCCTCCTGCCCCGCCCCGCAGCGATTTGAGCCGTTAGCACCGGTGCTAGTTCACTAATTCAGAGTAGAGCAGAGTGAGTCAGTGGCATCATTAACCTTCAGAGAGGAGAATGCTGGATGGTGGTAGCGCAGAGGTAACAATAGAGGAGAAGTGGGTTGGAGATAAGTTACGGAGGTTGCGGCGGAACGTAACCATTGATGGAGGAGCAGAGGGTTGCTCCGACAGAGTGACATTAAACTGGATAAAAAAAGTGATCTGATAGGTCAGGGGTCGGGAACATTTTTGGCTGAGAGAGCCATGAAAGCCACATATTTTAAAAGTCGGTATCAGTGTCGGATCGATACTAGCCTGGTAAGATCGATTCTTAACCTTAAGTTCCGCTCTTCTTTGCAAAGCTGCGGTTTCGGCAAAGAGGAAACAGCCAGGTCGCCTGACTTGCCGCTCCTGTGTCAGCGCAGAGCTGGCACAATTTTATGAGGTGCCGTCAGGGACATTATTCAGAAATACCTCTCACACACACTACTGAAATATTACGCTCTTACACACACTAGTGAAACGCTCTTACACACACTAGTGAAATGCTCTCACACACACTAGTGAAATGCTCTCACACACACTACTGAAATATTACGCTCTTACACACACTAGTGAAACGCTCTCACACACACTACTGAAATGCTCTCACACACACTACTGAAATGCTCTCACACACACTACTGAAATGCTCTCACACACACTACTGAAATGCTCTCACACACACTACTGAAATGCTCTCACACACACTACTGAGATTTCAGTGTAACCGGAAGGCATTTCAGTGAAACCGGAAGGCATTTCAGTGAAACCGGAAGGCATTTCAGTGTAACCGGAAGGCATTTCACTGTAACCGGAAGGCATTTCACTTAAACCGGAAGGCGGGTTGTAAGAGGGAGCGCAGCATCGTTGGGTTGCAGATGTCGCGCCAGGAGGAGCTTTCCAGTGGACTTACAGAAGCTGCCGCGCTACTCAACAACATTTTGTCATCAGCGGAGACAATTCGAACATTATCTAATGCAACAGCGAGGAGGCAACAGTGCCACGCCCCCTTGAGTGCCGACACCGTGGAGAGCCGGCTTACGGCGCTTTTCCCGTCTCGCGGCCGCAATGGCGCGGCGCAACGCCCAGCTGTTGGCCCGGTTGTCCTGGTTGTCCATGTCCCGAAGCTCTGCTGAGCTTGGTAACGCGGCACGGAGCTCCACCTTATTTATTAAAAAGTATCGGTATTGATATCGGTATCGGCGATACTGGCCCGTATTTACTTGGTATCGGATCGATACCAAAATATGCAGTATCGCACACCACTACTGAATACAAATAAATGCATGCATTTTTAAGTAAGACCAACAATTATGGTATAATAAGTCTCTGAATGTATTCTTTTTAATAACATTGTTATATTGAGGCTAAGAAATAATAAATAAAACATTAATGCAACTTCTGGTGCTGCATGGTCCCGATCATGCACCGATCCCCATAACAACTGCTGTGATTCAGATGTAGACGTGCATGCGCACTCACATACTTCTGAGTGAACTCTCCAGTCGTTAGATCATAAGCAGTTTCTTTTCCGAGCTGTTCTGTATTGTTTTAATCTGGACATTTTGCATTGAACGTAAAGACATTAAGTGTGTGGTACATGTTTCGAAAAATGGAGAGGGGACATAAGAGATTTCTTTCTTGGGCCAAGGAAAGTTAGGAAGACAGATGATAAGGTGGTGAGCAGCTTAAAGGGGACATGTTATGCAAAAATCACTTTTCCAGCTCTTCAACACATACAGAGCCGCCAAAGTGACATGAGAAAAAAAAAAGTGCCGAGAAAAAAAAAAAAAAAGCTCTGCGAGATCTCGGCTTTGAAACTCGAGATCTCAAGTTTCTTTTGACTGCCAGCCGCTCAAACATTTTCAAGTGCGCCCTGTTCAAGTGGACCCCCACCCAGCACGCAAGCAGCAGGCAGCTGCTTTGTCCCGTTGTTATGGCGACCACTGTAGTCCAGCGGAAGTCCGGTCAAAGTCGCTACAGTTTAACGGGATACTTGTTACAACTTTACTAGTGTGTTTATCTGTTTGTGTGTTTACAGATACGTGTGTTGCAATAATCCCACAAACGTAATACATTTTCCAAAAACGTAATAGCGACTGCCTACTACGAGCGAAACACGCTATTTCCCACAAACGTAATAACTATTACAAGTTATTACAAGTCACACACCACCAAGCTATTACAAACAACCACCACAATGACCATTATTCATTGCATTATTATATTCGTGGGAAGTTATTACAATATTGAAAGTTGAAGATTTGGATTTGGTGGTCGTTGAGGTTGTTGTTGTTTGTTTGTTTGCCTATACACACACTACTAATACTGACCATGGGTGCAAAATCCAGCTGCTGGCTGCCCACTCCGCTATCACAACGGACCCCCCCCCCCGCAGCACTCAAGCAAGCAGCATTGTCATTCGTTTTCAGTTCACAAAATTATTTTGTGTTTAAACAGATTTATTTCTTTGCATAAACAAAATGCTTCTTGCTAATGAGGAGCGAGTTTGAAACTTCAAACTCCAGTTTTAAAGTTTCAAAACTCGAGATCTCCAGTTTCAAAGCAGAGATCTCGCAATTTTTTTTTTTTTTTTTTTCTCTCATGTCACCTCTGGGGCTTTGTACATACAAACCCCCACAGTGTTTAAAACAACAGCTGCACCCCCCTCTTGCTGCTTGTCTCTGGGTAGGCCAGTCCAATGCCGCTCCGGTTGCACCATAACAAGCTTTTAGACCAGACTCACTTCCTGAGCTCTCCAGCAGAGGCCACGCCCAGTCTCCACCCACCACGCCCTACAGGTGATAAAAGCGCAGGTGAAGCTCTGACGTTTTCTGCTTCACGGAGAAGAATGGGGTCTTGTGCTTTTATTGTAACAAAGTGTGCACTGACACAAGGTCCTTTTTTGGCCAAAAAATGGACGCTGCTTTTGTAACTGAAGGCTCCCACAACTGGAAGAAGGCTTTAGAGATATTTGCAACTCACCAAAAAGCCCACTCTCATTGTCAGGCAGTAACAGTGAGTGCACATGACTCTAACCCTGTCAGTGTCCAGCTATCCAGCTCATGGGCTAAACAACAGAAGGAGGCCAGCCATAGCCTCCTAAGAATCGTCAGCTCTGTTCAGTATCTGGCAAGACAAGGTCAAGCCTTGAGAGGTAAATCTGGCAGTGGGAATCTCGACCAACAGTTGAAGCTGAGGTCAGAAGATGATCCTGTGCTGAAAAAGTGGCTCACTCATTACACTAGCTGCCATGCACATAATGAGATACTGAATGTAATGGCAAACACTGTCATTTGTGACATACTGTAGCAAACACCATCAGGACTCTTCCCATTCTGCAATTTTCTATAATTGTAGATAGTACACAAGATATTTCTGGTGCAGAGCAGGAGTCTGCCTCTGCTATGCCGATCATGGCCTAGTGCCACAAGAGTTTATTGGACTCTATGTGGTGTCTGAGATGACTGGTCACTGATGTTTTGGTGAGGCTCAACCTACTGATGGCTGGTTTGCAGGGGCAAGGTTATGATGGGGCAGCCAACATGGCACGCAAATACTCTGGTAAGTAGGCTATTCTGAGAAGACAGCAGCCAATAGTGCTGTCCAGATACAGATAAGAAGAGTTATAACAAGGAATGATTTTATATAAATTTTATATAATGCAAATTTTATATAAATTGATCTAAATAAATCAGATTTTGTTGGGTCAACTTGTGTTGTGTTTATTGTGCTTTTAGAAGTGTGTTTTTAACTGTTTACCAGCATAACATTGTAAAAACATTATCAGTTAGTTTACACAACTTGGTTGGGGCTTCATATTTTGATATTCATCCATATCAATTAATCATGCATAAGGTAGTCCCATCCACTGCGAGAAAGGGAAGATGGTGAGAAGAATTGGGGACCTGGGAGGGTCTTAGGGGGGCGAAAGACAAGAACATGAGTAGACATTACATGCTCTGATTTACTAATATAACAGTTAGGTAAGCAGTGATTGGCTTTTTAGGACAAATAAACAAGAAAGGTAAGCACAATAAATGATTTCCTGTGCAGTACTTTTTGAGTGACATGGTGAGCCTCTATGAAGTTGTGAGTTATGGTGGCATGGTATGAGTTGCATATGGGCAAAAAAAAAAAATCACTTTTGTGTCCCCCCCAATCCTGACATCGGATCTGCACCCCTGAAGTCAGTATAGCACCAACATGTTTATGGTAGAAGAGCTGTGTGCCTAATGACTGAGCTTATCTGATGTGAAGTTCTACCCCTAACCTTAGGTCTGATTGATTTCACATTCTTCTCACATGATTTTTCACAAGTTGGAAACTTGTTGGTAATAATTTTAACTCCCACATCATCGTCATGTAGAAACACTTTGACTTGTCACATCAAGAACAGCACAAGTGTGACTAAGAACATTAACAGTGGCTCTTTTTCCTTTCTTTTTTTCCGGCTTGCCAGTAAGCCATACAGTGAGTCAGCATGTACTATGCCATAACTCTGGCACAGAGACAACAAAGTGGAATGCAGCCATAATTAATGTAATTAGTTACACCCGTGCGTGTCCACTGAAAGGCAAAGAGAGAAACACAAAAGGTCACTTTAAATTCCCTCTACTTTCCAAATCTGTGAAATGGACAGCTGATGAGTTATGTTGCAAATGATTGTGTTACGGTGCTGAACAACCCATCCGATGATAAAGAACTACAACAATACAGACCTTTTTTTTAGGGGAGGGGTGTCTTACAGGCTGCGATTAGTCACTCTGAATTTGATCGTAAAGCATAATCATGTACCGTCCACACAGTATTTTTCAGTTTGCTATAGAGATCTTCAGTTTCGGAGTATGTTCAGATTATGCACATAATTCAGTGGTGGCCATAGATCTTTTACAGCCCCAAGCAGAATTTCAATGAATTGAAGAATATGAACTAAGCTCCTAAAAGTGAATCATGTTGATGCATGTGAAACTGAGCTGAATTCAGAACATGTAGCTCAAACAAGATGTTGACCCCTTACATTATCGTCTTACTCCTGAAAATACATGTCACTGGTGTGATCTGTGCTAGTTTTACATGTAACGATGAGCATGGAATTATTGTAATACACAGCCAGCTTGGCCCGTTGGGATTACAGCTTCACCTGAGGCAGTAGTTTTACCTACCGCAGCCCCGTGGAGATGTATCCATTTTTATCTGCTGAAGAAGAGGGGAATGGTGGGTGGTCACAGTGTGCTAGCAAGGCATGGACTGGAAATATAATGTCTTTGAGCTGCAGCCCCCATTGGCATGTTAAACAGATGTATTACATAGAGCGCTTTGAGTGCAGAGAAAAGGTAACAGAGCCTGCAAAAAACACAACGCCTGCAAAACAAAATGTATAGGTTTGCTTGTGTGTGTGCACGGGAAGTGATGGTCACAGTGGATGGAGCTGCAATGATGATTAATTTGAGCTTCACACTTGCTTTCTTTTAAGCCGCATACATGCGCCGTTATTGAAATCACCTCTTTGAGATTTTCAAGAAAGAAAGAAAAGAAAGAAATATAAATTGGTGTAACGGGGTAAAGTTATTTAAAGTCTACCTGTGCTGTTGACAGAGAGATATCAATATTCATTTCCATGTCCCTGGTTCTGGCTGTTGCCAGCGCCACGCTCAGAGCTCATTTGTGACTCTGAGGAGTAATGACACACAAGCCGCTGTGATGCTGAGCAAACGCCTGCTGGCCACAAACACAAAAGAGTGATACAGCTTCCACCGAGGAAGCTTGCTTTCCTGCATCTATTTTGACATTTTTGTCCACATTATTTGTTTGCAAATGTTTCATCCATGTTCATTTCTTTTCATCTGGTATGTTCACTGACTAGCTACCAAAGCATTTGCTCATATGAAATATATCATCTGCAGCAAGGGAACAAAGAGAAAAAAAAATGCTCGACTGAGCACAAAGCACCTACTCAGAAGGAGGCACTTCTCAGACTCTGAACCATTGCTTCAATCTAACAATACAGAGATAGAATGGCTGTGATGATGACGCAGGATTTGTGATTACCGCACAGGGTTATCTGTTATTAAATACTCTAATAAGAGAGTTAAATATGAGGCTTTTACAGGATTGCGTTTGTTAAAAATAGTCCTGACAAGCAGAAAAAAGGAAATACAATATGTTCAAAATGCATTAAAGCTTTTAGCGAAACCAAACAGCACACCTTATTTCTGCTTTATCTAGTGCCTCTTCAGCGCCTGTTCATTATAGAATTCAATTTTCTGATTATTTTGAAGGCTTCACATGCCCCTGGTTTTTAGTAATCTTTCTGAACTTTTCATTCCTTTTGAGCCTGTGTGCAGTGAAGATCCTCTCTCAAGACTCGGCCAGTGTTTCAGGTAAAGAGTAAAGGTGATCATCCTGCCAATTAGTTTCTTATTTTATTGCTTTCGGATTGTTTTTGACCCAACACTTTATTCTAACTTGGAAATTATTTAATTATTTTCTCAATTAGAAAATAAAGATGCCACATTTTTAGGGTGACACAAAAAATGATTAAAAAAAAAATGTTAAATGATATGAACTCACAATCTTGATGAAGGTCCTAGAAGATCTTAAAGAGTTATTTACCAAAGAGTCTGTGCTCCACAATAAAACATTATGATAAAGCATGCATTATTATAGATGCATCAATATGTACTTCACTTTACTGAACCACTGCACACTATGAGTTCTTCTACAGCTTGAGGTGTGTGTATGGGTTAGTGTAGGTAGTCATAATGTGTTATAAGCTCCATCGTCAACCTCTAGTTTATGACTAGTCAAGAACATTCATAATGTTTTATGGTGTGTTTAAGGGTTTGGTCGTGGAGTATTATTATAAATGCATTATAATTAACTATGAATGCTTCCATAATGCACTCTATATGTGGTCTCCATAGAGAATGTTACCCTCACGGTTACTATGCAATGCACATTAAAAGAGCTTGTGCCTGTTTTACCCAAATTCAATATAAGATTGTAACGATTTACCTCTTCAGTGAACGTGCTTCTTTCTTCTCTCTGATTTCCGATGTGGTATCGATCATTTCCTATTATAGGACTAAACTCTGAGGAAAATGTGAAACAATCCAGTCTTTGCGACAATGATTCTTGGAGTCACGAGGGGTTGAAAGTTGAAAACCGTGTGTTTCCACTTAAAGATAACCATTATTATCCCTTAAGAAATGCCATTTTGAGGACAACTGGAGTCGACAGGAGAGAGATTGAGAAAAGCAGGTGAAGTCAGATTTTCTTGCGTAATTTTTAAATAAATTTTCAGGACAGAACTTGGGAAATTGGATTGATGTTCCCAATCAGCAACATGAACACATTCGAGTCATATCCCCTCGTCTCCTGACCTTGAAGAGGACATGTTAGGTGAGCTCTTGGAAATAGCTTTTGGAGAGTGACATTAAACTCACCTCCCTTGCCGCACTGGAGAAGCGGTGGTCTGATCCCCTCTTGTTATCCAGCGGAAGGTAGATAGTGACTCCCTGACAACATTAGGACTCAGTTGCCTGTGCTTATTATCCTTTGGCATAGAAACATCTCACGTCGTGCTTGCAGCACAGGCTGACCTCTATTCCATCACTTAACCGCTGATGATAAGATTGGGGGAGACTCGAGCTGACTTATTCATGTTGAACCAATCGAAGAAGAGTACACAGCATGTCAGAGTTCCCAGTTCAATCATGTTGACACATGTCAGTTGTTTAATGAATCCAAACAGCAATGGTGAAGGTTAGTTCTACATATTCAACTGACATCATCTTCCCACGTCTTGTTTGGGTAGAAAAATGTATTTTGTACGCAAGTGGCAGATTGTATTATTAAACCTGAGTAATGTGCAGTGTAACTCTGTAGGTACCTTCTGAATAATGACTACACGTACCATTAAACATTCAATATCACTTTCCCTGCAGCTGCAGGGTTCACTCTAGAGTAAAGGTCAGTGGTGTAGTGTTTGGTGAGGCTATTAGATATCTGCAAGCTAAACCAATCAATGCTCAACCTTATGGTAGAGGCTTCGAACTATGAGATCGTTGGACATGAAAGGATGAGTGGCCAAAAGAGATTTCAAGCATTCCTGGATCACTGGAATAAATCAATAATCTCCTTATACAGCCTTTATGTTTATTTACAGTCTGTATGACCCTAAAAAAAAAAAAAAATTGTTCTCTTTTAAAAAATGCAAAACACAACAATGCTGTTAATCTCCAGCATTTGTTTTATCATGTGTTCAGCTGTTCATTTATTTTGAGACTGGGACATGAGAAGGCAATTAAAGTTTAGTCAAGTTTGTACTTAATGTGCTGTACAAAATCAAAATGACAAAAATTCAATCTTTATTTAAATGAGATGTTGCGCTGCATTAATCATGCTTGCATGAAATATGGTGTGTTACATGAACTTCCACACAGACATGAGTATAAAAGTGTCTTAAAATCTTATTTATTTATTTTTTAATAATTAATATTTTAAACAAGTAGACCAATGTGGTGATAAATGAATAAATGGAAATCCTTTCAAATAGAATATTTTAAATGAACTGAATGAATCTGTTATGTGCTCCACAGAAAAAATGACTTGTCAAGCTGGACATTTTATCGCACTGCATGCATGTGGACACTCTGAATCTGTGATCTGATATCGGCGAATGTGTCGAAACATCTTCACATGCCATCTGCCCGCATTGCAATGCAAAACCCTGTAACACACACACAAGCGATCTCAGGGGTTTTGCAAAACCATTAACAATGAACCCTTTATAGGGCACTCATTGAAAGTGTTTGTGTATATAAGAAGATTTTTTTTCAGTTTTAGGCTGCGAGTCCAAGTTAGAGAGGTTACCATATACAGTCACTCGACCACCTAGGGCAAAAAAAAAAATCCAGAAAATATGTGGAAAATTTATTTCTAAATGAACAATCAGACATTTATCTTACGGAACTTATGACACTTATTTCAAAATATCATGCACGTGATACAGTGCAAAAAATATTAGGGTAAGGGTTAGAGTGGGGTCCATTAGAGGCCGTAGCAACGCTACCTGTGATGTAGCCTGGCATTCACTGATTAGCTGGAGAAAGTCACGTGATTCTGCTCCTTCACTGAGAGACGTGGGGCACCATTTTTAAAGCCTGTGGAAGTGACCATATATGGTTCCTCGCCCCATAAAGGGTTAAGATTACTAAAATATGACCAACTAAATGTCATATTGGTCAAAATGTACAGTCATGTGCATGCGTGAAAGCTGCATGCTGCCTGCTATGTTGCTCCAGCCTTGGAGTCCGCTTTTTAACTCTATCTTTTTTTCTCTTTTGTTTGTTTCTGTTTTCTTTACTGTAACTCTGTGAAGTCCTGCCCTCTCTAACGAGGTTGTTTTTAGAGAGTTTTCGTGCTTTTCTTCGCGTTGTATCACTGCCATTTCCACCGGGACACGCTGCCTTTATTTACAGCTGATCGCAAGACCAGCCGATGTACCAGCTGAACTCTGGAGAAAACCGTACCAGGGATGCAGAGGAGGGAAGCAACATCAGGGAGGAGGGTCGAGACGGGACGGGCTTATAGAGAGGAGAAGATTTAAGCCGTGTCTCCCCTCTGTTGTTATGGTAAATGTGCGGTCTCTTAGCAACAAAATGGTCGAGCTAACGGCGCTAATGTTGAGCCACGCATGCAGTCTGATGTGCTTCACGGAGACATGGCTGCACAGGGACATTACGGACAGGCGCGCAGATAGGTTTGAGAAACTGGGGGGGACGAAGCTGCCCCCAATGCCCCCCCCCCTCAGGCTGCCAGCCTGACACCCACTCTCACACTATAGTGCTCCTAAGTGCTGTCCAAAAAATCCCCACCATAGAACACAAAACAAATTATTAACTGTCATCACACACAGAAACCCCCTCACAAAAATGCTAAACTCGTTTTAAAAAATGCTGAGAAACTGGGTGGGCTACGTGCGTTTAGTCAGTCCTTGTTAAACAGTAGGCCTATGCTCGTGCGTGGCGAGGAAAGTCAGATTAACATTAAAACGGCATTACGTTATTAATGTCCAACGAGGTATTTACATGTAGGCTACAGGCTACGCGGAGACAGAAGGCGAAAGTTTGTCTCTTGCCTCGTACGATTTTACTTTCACGAGAGGACATTGCTTCGAGACTCTCAGAAATGCAATGTGGTGTGATGAAGTATATATTTAAAAAGTACAATTTACTTACAGAAGTGACTTTTTGAAAAAATGACGCAATAGTCTTTTGCTTTTTTGTTGTCCTTCTCATCATGCCATGCCGTGCTGAACGTGCAGCTAGCTGTCCAAGTGATCAGTTGGTAACCGTGGCAACCAAAGTCGACGACGACTCCACACTCTTTGCTGCACAGTCCAAACGAGTCACTTGCTTGATGCGTACGCGTTGTTACACACAACGCATGCACATCAGCACACACCTCAGTAAACCAAATATTATGTTAATTCATATTTTGGTTTCCTCGTGATGCTTGAATCAGAAGATTTGAAGAAGACAAAGTTTAAAAAAACAAACAAAAAAAAAACAAAACGTTAAGCTACATAAAAGTGGGTGGGACGGATCTACGGTCATTCAAAAGTGGGTGTGTCATGACACACCTGACACACCCACTATCTGCGCCCCTGATTACGGACCAGAACGTCTCCGTCGATGGTTTCCGACCAGGATTGTTCCGAGAGAAGTAAACGGAAAGGTGGATGACGTAATCCTAGCCACATCACAATTAAAGAACAGCTCTGTAGTCCAGACGTTGAACTGCTAGCCATTGGACTCCGTCCATACTATCTGCCTAGAGATCCCGCATGTCATCATAGTTGTCCTGTACATCCCTCCCTCTGCAAACCCAACATCTGCCTGCAGCACCATTCACACCACCATCTCCAAACTACAGATTCAACACCCCAGTGATCTCATGTCAGGAGACTTTAATCATGTCACCTTGGATAGAGTCCTGCCGATTTTCAAACAGTACGTCAGCTGTCAGAGGAGGAGAGGATACTGGACTTGATGTATGCTAACATTAAGGACGCATACATCTTCTCTCCCCCCTCTGGGCAGTTCAGATCATAACCTGTTCACCTTAAACCCTGCTATGTGCCTCAAGTGAAGAGGAAGCCTACGATGTTGATTTTGACAAATGCTTTGTCATAGATCTGTTGTCATACCACTTGACAATGGCCATGCATTCCTCAAAAGTATTTCTGATTCTGATTTCACCACCCTGGCATCAACAGATCCTCTGCCTCTCTTGGCAAGACTTTTTTTATCTTCAAGCTGACAACCAGCCAAGCGATTGCTGTGGAGTGTTCCCACAAAATAGATCTGTATCTGAGCAAGCTACAGCTTGAGCACCAGTGGTGCTGAAGAAAACAAGTTGTTTTGGTTTGATGAAAGACTTTTACACAGCTTGACCACAACAACACCTCCCATACCAAGTGAGGTTTTCTTCCTGGTGCCACCTTCATAAATCACAAAATCACAGAGGATTCCAGAGGAAGTGCAGTGGCCCCAAATTTTCAGACCCCAGAGGTGGGGCTTGCCCTTGTCATACTGCCTTATTGGGCTGTGAGTCCTTCTGAAAGACACCATTTGCTCATCAATGGAATTGTGCTCCTCTGGGGTGATCTTCAGGCATTGTTCGTGAAACATATCAAGCCATTGACAGATCTACCAACACTTATCCCCTTCTTGCACGTTTGACAAATCAGTGTTATCAGTGAAGTGTAGAGATGCCAGCAAGGTCTAAAAACATGTTGCCAGCCACCATGGGACACCTTGTGTCATTTTCCCAGTAACAATGATTTCCTGGCAGTTGGCAAAGACCCATGCGCAGGTAGAGACCAATCAATATTTCCAGTTCGTTAATAGTGGTGTTAACATTGCTGTGATATGTACATTTTTGTACACTGTACAGATTTGTTTACTCCATCAGTAACTCAAGCATTTCTGCTGTGATGAACTTCTTGAAATACTCCAGGGGACTATGAAGATTGTCTGGGGGTTGGAAACTCTGTCCTTTGAATGTGCACTCAGGGGCTTCAAAGGGTTTCTTTCTCCAAGTAAAGTCTTTTACTTGGGAAGTTGTATTTGGCTGTCCAGGGTTTATCTTGAGGGACCTCATCTAAATCACCTGATTCACTACAGTCTGAATCACTTGACTTATTTTCCATGTCTTTGTTGCTGGGAGTGTAATCAGGGTCTTCAGGGTCTTCATCATCTTCATCTCAGTTACCTCCACAGCCCTCAAACTCACTGCTATCTCCATGTTCTTTATTACATTTAACCTGTTGAGAACACATTTCTTGAACAAATTCATATAAAACAAATCGGATAAATATCGTTGTGACAAATATGTCACATCGGCCCTTTAACCTTAAAATTGTCACAGAAAACCTAATGTGACATCTTGGAAATGGTGTGATGGCAACACAAAATCATGACATGACCTGAAACATGATCCACCAGGATGTTCAGTATGTGTTACTTAGGGACTTCATGAGTTAAAGTCAAGAACAATGTTTAAGAAGGAAGTTTCCAGAACATTTAAAGGACGTGTGACACCTGTGTCACGGTGGATCCTTAGTATTTCTGATTCTGATTCTGATTCTGATGCTGTGGGTCCTCCTTAAGTCCACCATGTTGAACTGCCATATAGCAGTATATAGCATATAGGTAGCCCAGAATGGACAAACTAAACACTGGCACCAGATACATGGGACCTTTTAAGTTTTGTCTTGTGTTTCATAACCATTCTAGCAGGGCCGCTGCTAGCCAATTTGGTAAGCTTAATTACTTTGTGGTAACGCCCCCAACAAAAATAAATAAATCAGGGTTGCTTCTTTGAACCAAAGATATATTATTCATTTTTAAATAACACAAATAATTACAAAAACAATACCATAAATAACAGTAAAATTGCAATCTGCTTCAGTAATATTTAATAACTTTTTTGCCTTTTTGATGCCATGTTTTCATTGCTTTAGGGCTGATGTCAGGTGTGTGTCTGACTGCTGAAGCCTAATTCAACAACCCACTGTGCGATGGGGGAGCTAGGGCACCAAACCATGATGTATTTTATTATTCTGAGAAAAGCAGACTGATGGTGCACATTACATTAAGGATTCATAATACATTGAAATAAATTATTCATCATTGCGATCATAGTTATAATTGTTAACCATGTTCCTGTCTGGCACAGGGGAAATGCCGTCTCCTGGGGCTGAACTGCTCGTCATCTTTAACCCCCTTCACTTTCTTCAGCTGCGGAATAACACACGAGCTCCGGTGTTGTCTTTAGAGACACTGTGGCCTTTATTTGATCACACACTGTAGCCTGCACTGTACATTTATTCCTAACATAACTCCTACTGCTAACCTGCATCTCCTCCATCCACACGCTCAACTCACTCACTCTCTCTCGTCCACTCACACCTTACACACATGTTACGCACAGCTGTATTCACAAAGGGAATTACACTACTCTTATAACATGATGATAATTGGGCCATGTTGGTGCCCGCTCCAGCACTTGGTGCCCTACAGGCAGCGTGTAAAACTTGAAACTGTTTCGTTCCTCAGTGAAGCAAAGACACACATCACATTTCTCACAGAGAGTGGTGGTTGCACTGATTTTGCAGCGGCCACGTTTGTCATATTTCACAGGCCAATGTGCGACTTGGTCAGTGTGAACATCATCTGGAACTCCAACACGAATCCTCTTGGGCAGTGGTGGTGGTGGAGATGTGGCACTGAGTGATTGGCTGCCTCTTTGCGCCTGCCAAAGAATGAGGCTAGTGGCAACCTCTGCCTGGAACCTCCTTTGTTTCAGTGTGTTTGTCAGACTAGGGCAGGAAGGAGGACTCAGACGCAGAGGATATAACGATTAAGCACACTTTATTGAAGTCAGGATCTTCTTAGAAGAGTGATGAAATGAAAAGGCTATGAAACTCTGTCTATTCTTAAGAGACCTGGCTAAAGTGACAGGGCATAAGCACTTCCCAAAAGAGGGAAAATCACATAAAAGGGAGGGAACAAGATTATATACAAACAAGGAAAACAGAAGACTATTCTAGAAATGAAACTCTCACAAGGAGGAAAATAAAACACTAGATAATAAACATAAAACGCTCCCGAAGGAGGAAAACCAGATCTAAACAAATGGGATCAACAGAAAAAGGCTCACCTAAACAGGGGCTCTACTAATATCTAACGCTCTTTAACAAAAATTCACTCCACAAGCGGAGGACAAAAACTGTAACAACAGAAAACTAAAATAGAACACTAAACTTAGAAAAGATTAATCAACAAAAAATCGCTCTTAAAAGAGGAAGAAGACAACAACTTACGTGACAAAACAATTTCTTTCTATCGGCAAAACGGACTGTGACAAAGAGGGCTTAGGTGAACGGACAAGACGAAACACTTTGGCACAAGACAAAGGGAAGACGCCGACTAAATACACATGAGGGAAATGGGTAACAGGTGGAAACGATCAGGGATCAGGTGAGACAATCAGACCGGTGACACATGAGGAAGGGCAAGTGACCTGAAACGAGAGGAGAGTTAGATTTCAAAATAAAACAGGAAGTAATGAGACAAAAACCCCAAGACAGGACAAACCTCACCGCGGTGTGACAGTGTTTTGGACACCAAGTAGTTTGCAGTCACGGCTGTAGATCAACCATGCATTAACCAGACCTAACATGATGGTGTGCCAGAACAAGTAGATGTACCACCTCCGTGACCTCATGTGGTACTTGCACCTTGCAATGCATGCATCAAGGAGGTCCACCCCACCCATGAATGTATTGTATTGTTTCACAATGTGTGATCTGCTGACCTCCAGAAAGGCCTTGTCTGCTTTGCTCTAGCGTTGAGCGTTGTCTTGAAGCTCAACTCCACAATATGATGAGATCAGGGTAACAGATTTATTGTCATACCACTTGACAATGACCATGCTTTCTTCTTTTTTCACCTTGGAATCAACAGATCCTCTGCCTCTCTTGGCAAGACTTTTCTCGTCTTCAAGCTGACACCTGGCCAAGCGATTGGCTCGCAGACTTCCTACAAAGTAGATCTTTCGTTGAAGAAGGCTGAGCACCAGTGGTGCTGAAGAGAAAAGATTGTTGGCAAATACTTTGTAGTTGTGGTCTGATGGGAAAGTTTCACAAAGTTTGACGACAACATCACCTCCCATGCCAAGTGAAGATTTTTTGCTGGTGCCACCTTCATAGACTGCAAAATCATAGAGGATTCCTGAGGCAGAACAGCGGCTCCAAATTTTCAAACCCCAAGGGTGGGGCTTGCCCTTAACATACTGTCTTATTGGGCTGCATGTCCCTCGGAAGGACACCATTTGTTCATCGATAGAGTTGTGCTCTTCCGGGGTGATATCCAGGCATTGTTTACGAAACATATCCAACCATGGCCAGATCTTCCAACACTACATCTTCAACTTGCCTGTTTGATACATCAGTGTTGTCAATGAAATGCAGAGTTGCCAGCAGGTTCTGAAAACGATTATGTGACATGAAGTCAGCCACCATGGGACACCTTGTGTCATTTTCCCAGTATGCACGATTTCCCGACAGTTGGCAAAGACCCATGCGCAGGTAGACGCCAGTCAGTATTTCTAGTTCTTTTACAGTGGTGTTAACATTGTTGTGATGTGCACATTTTTGTACACTGTACAAATTTGTTTGTTCCTTTAGTAACTCAAGCATTTCTGGTGTTATGAACTTTCTGAAGTACTCCAGAGGACTAAGAAGATTGTCTGGAGGTGTTACATGTGGTCCTTTGAATGTACACTCAGGGGTACATTCAAATACAATTGTGTTTTCCCTTGGACAGTTCATTTTTCAGTTCTTTGTTTTTGTCCATGGACAGTTTCTTGTTGTTTTCCTAGGACGGATGTATTTTGCTGCCCGGAATTCACGTTTGGTTGTGGTACATCATCACATGTACTTGATTCACTACTGTCTGAATCACCACACTCACTTGACTCGTCACTCTCCCTGTCTTGACTATTGGGATTGTAAAGAGGGTCATCAGGGTTTTCATCTGAGATAACTCACTATCATCTCCCATGATAGCCTCCAGTGCATCATGAACAGTGTAGTGCTTGTTCCTTTTCATACTACAAATTAAATAGAAATAACACAATATCTAATAACAAGAATAAGATATTTACATTTTTATAGGATCAGCATAGGGTAGTAAAAATGTGTTAACATTATTTACAGATTTGCTAAAAAAAATATTTTGTAACACAAACCAAATACTTCCATATTATTTTGTGTTTCTAATTGTTCAATACACTTTTAATTGACCAGCAGAACATATTTCAACTTAATATAATTGATACAGCTAAATTCATTGGGTGGGTTATTACCATTTTTGTTATTGTGACAAATGGGTCACATCAGGTTTCCCCCTCTTATTTTAAGGCTGAAAACCCGATGTGACATATATGTTACAACGATATTTTTGTAACTTGTTTGATATTATTTTCTCAACAAATATGGTCAGACTGTGTTGAAAGTAATATAGGACATGTTATCATCAGCACTGATGTTGAAATGTTTGAAATTACCTGTAGTATAAAAAAAATAGCTTCTTGGAATTAGCTGCTTCATTGAAATTTGAGAGAGAGAGAGAGAGAGAGAGATAAAGAGAGAGAGATATGACTTTTAATCCAGAAGATTTCAGCCAATAGCGTATTATTATAAAAATACGTTTCATTTATAATTCTGAGTTGAATGTCAAATTGACTTTGCTTTGACTTTTCTTATTTATTTGATGTATTATATATTATTGTATGTAGCTCAGAGTGTCAGTGAAAAAATAAATATTGTTGCCATGACATTGAATTCTAGCCTTCTTTGTTTGATCTGAGTGGTTGACTTCACACAGTGCAGATGTTGATGCAATGACAATGCTGCTTCAATATATATCAAATAATTGTAATGTAGAACTCAATTATAATGCAACTTAAACATGATGATGCTGCACACCTGAACATGAGGAAATGTTCTCTTCACGTAGCTCCCTTTAAAAGCTAATTGTTTTGTTTGTTTTCAGCAAAGTTCACTCTGAAGTGATGCGCCATTTTTAGTTTGTGATAATAGTTGTTGTTGTTGTTGTTATTATTGTATTTTCAAAGTGTCAAAATAATGGTTTTTGATTATTAACAGGTGTTCAACTACTTATGTTGCTTTCCCCACACCCTAGACAAGGACGTAACAATGATGATATCAAGCAACTTTCGCTATAAGCCACACACACTCCAGGTATATTTATCATCCATTTCCATAGCCAGTTATCCTCATCAGGGTTGTAGGAGGCTAGAGCCAATCCCAGCTGACATTGGGTGGGATTGGTGAGAGTAATTTGGAGTCACCAATTAACCTGCGTGTCTTTGGAGAAAGTTGGATTATACCAAAGTGAACCCATGCCCAAAGGCCCCGAATTCTCAACCAACTTCAGGTATTACTGACATTACTCTAAAAAACAATACAAATATATTTTTGTCAGTAAACAGAAGTAGATAATAATTTGCATTACACCCCAACACCTCACTTGGTCTATGCTCAAGCTGGAAGAAAAGAAAGCTATTGAGAAAAGTTGCATGGGTTATGGGTATGAATGGACACAAAGTCAATAAATATGTTGGGTAAAGGAGCACACTGATTCACTATTGGTAGGTTTAAAGTTGAAGATGTTATAACTTGGGAAAATCCAAGTTAACCAGTTCCATGATTCCATTTCCTTAATGCAGAAACAGAGTGAGAGTGAAACAGATCGCCAGGAGTGGAGGAAAGAAAACCACTGGAGCTGAGTTTGAAATATGTCTGTCTGAGCTGTCACATGCACACACACACACAGACACACACACACAAACACTACTCACAGACTGGATGTATGTTATTACGTCAGACATCAGGGCTGTCAGTGAACAAGGCCATTGGCTATTTGTGGCCAAAAGATGGACTGCAAAAACAGTCCGGCTGTCAAATATGTCCAAATAAAAGCAGACAAGTTGCAGCTGAACACAGCTTGCTTGTCGGAAGCAGCAATCTCTTTGAGTCAGAAGGAACTCCGGGCAAAATGACGCCCCTACCACTCCTACTCTGCACCACTGCTGCTGAGGAAAAAAAGGCAGGCCTGTTCCTCCACACTTCTCACCGGTGGTTCTGAGTATGGGGAAGCTTTCATCCTAACAAGCAGTTACTGTAGGGTTTGACATTCAGGGAGCAGTAGACATCATTTGACTTTATCAGTGGTGGCTTTCTGATGGACAAGATGCAGTGAATCACCAATATCTAATATCTTATCTAGATATTAGTCCAGTTTGTGATTACTGATTCATGCTTTCACCATTTTAATGACACTCAGGATCCTACTGAGAGTAGGGAGGAGAGAAGGAATGGAAAAAGGAAATTAGTTGGGCAGGAGAGGTGCAGAAAAGGAGAGTGAATGGAGGGTATTTATAGGAATGTTGGAAGTCGCAGGGTTGAGTTGTGAAACTCTGATAGTTTCAATTAATGCACTGCATCACATGTTTACTAAGGAAAGGGCATGTTAGACCCCCAGACAAAACACACAGGAACCAAGATCAGAGATCACATCTCTCCCATTTTGGCTTCCTTGCATTGGCTACCTATTAAATCTAGAATAGAATTTAAAATTCTTCTCCTTACTTACAAAGCTCTTCTTCATGGTCAGGCACCATCTTATCTAAAAGAGCTCATAATACCTTATTACCCCTCTAGAACACTGCGCTCTCAGGACGCTGGGTTCCTTGTGGTTCCTATAGTTTCCAAAAGTAGATTGGGAGCCAGAGCTTTCAGCTATCAGGCTCCTCTTCTGTGGAACAAACTACCTTTCTGGGTTCGGGAGGCAGACACGGTCAACACCTTTAAGAATAGACTTAAGACTTTCCTTTTTGATAAAGCCTATAGTTAGGGCTGGCTCAGGTCATCCCTTAGTTATGCTGCCATAGGATTACACTGCCGGGGGACCCCACCGAGGGTTATGCCTAGCCAGGCACGGTATTGGTTGAAGATGCACACATCTCCCTTACCGAAAACTCTCTCTCTCTCTCTCTCTCTCTCTCTCTCTCTCTCTCTCTCTCTCTCTCTCTTTCTCTCTCTCTCTCTCTCTCTCTCTCTCTCTCTCTCTCTCTCTCTCTCTCTATATATATATATATATATCCATCTCTCTCTATATATATCTCTCTATATTTCTCTATATCTCACTCTCTCTATATATATATATCTATATCTCTATATCTCTCCATATCTCTCCATATCTCTCCATCTGTGGACATGTCTCATTAATGCATGTTACTAACCAAACTTCCCCGGAGTTTCTGTGCTCTGTCGTCCAGCAGGTTCTCGTGGATCGTGGCTGCTGCTGTGATCCTGCATGACGCCCACTACATATATATTACTGTCATTATTACTACCATATCTATTACTGTAATCATTTTTATCATTCATTATAATTCATTGTCATTTTATCAGTCATTGTACATTATGTTTGTGTTGATTTGTCCTGTACACGTGACATCCATTGCACGTCTGTCCGTCCTGGGAGAGGGATCCCTCCTCTGTGGCTCTTCCTGAGGTTTCTTCCACATTTTTCCCTGTTAAAAGGGTTTTTGTGGGCAAGTTTTTCCTCACTCGAACCGAGGGTCTAAGGACAGAGGGTGTCACTCCCTGTACAGATTGTAAAGCCCTCTGAGGCAAATGTACTTTGTGACTTTGGGCTATACAAATAAAATTGATTTGATTTGATTTGACACACATTCTGTCTTAATGAGCTGCAAAGGAGGGCCGTGGATCCTTGTATGATCTGTCAGCAAGTCCAGTTAGAGCAGCCAATGGGAACCATTAAAACAGTATTAGTATATCATAGTGAGTGCAAGCCAGACAGTTTTGTTAAGCAGTGGGTACCAAAGACTGAGCTTTAAATCCTATCAGATGAGGAAAAGAAGAAAGAGGACTGATCACACTCTACCTGTTCTACCCATGTAAAGTATTGATACTGTGCGGTGCTGCAGGGTAATCTGGTCAAAGGGAAAGGAACATGTAGTTTTGGTCCACAGAGTCTTGGTAAACAGTCCAACAGTTCGAGGAACATAATCCATTTGCCAGATGGTAAAATTGAACCGAGGTGATCACTTATTTTTCTGCTCTTATTTTTTCTAAAGTTAATTTCAGACTCAGAACAAATGCTCATGCACATTTAATCTAAGGCTGTTGTTTTCTTTGGTTACATTCACTTTTGGCTAGGCATTTTGGTTAACTATTCTGCTTTGTTTTGAATGCTCCAAAGTACTGTAAATACTATTTATAGATGTAAATAAGAAGAATACACAACTGAGGATTACACTGGGAGATAATCTCATCTAACAACACACTTTGCAGAGAGGCTTTAATCCTGGACTCTAAAGTCCAATCTAGGTCCTTAATTTTAGTCTCTACTTTGTGGGACATCCTCATGTTATAAAAAAAAATCTATGCTTATATATGCTTAATATGAAAATACAGGCAATACAAATATATGAGATTTATTTAAGGGTCCCAGCAAAGACTTTTGTGTGACTGCTGGCTCGACAATCTGGTTTCGCTTCACAAGAACCTAATGTTGACAAATGACGCTGTCTTGTCAAGGTGGTTTATTTATGGTTATTGTAAAGTACCTATTGTGGGCACAGCTCAGTGGCTTGACTGTCTGACCTCCCTCCACCACCTTACATCTCAGCTCTCCCACTCATTGTGTCACTGCCCGCCTGAGGAAGCTTTGTCTGTGTTGTGTCCAATAACAAGCCAATAACTTGTTGGACCTTTCTTGAACTCGCAGTTACTGCAAATTGTTCTATTGGTAAAGACTCCTCTGCTCTATTCTTCATTTAAGCAATATTACACAAGTGGGTGTGCTTTAACGTCATCACTGAAGTGCCAGTAAGTTAAAGCTCTCCCTAAAGTGAGAGTATCTCCCTTAAGTATACAACAATATAATCAAAAGATATTTATGTTTTGGGAGAATTTGCTCTCCATTTCTATGCACGGGGTGTGACTAATTCCTGGAAAACAATCAGTCACAGCAGTAGCCCGAGCCTTAGTAACGACCTAGCAGACACAAATGCTTTCTAGTCCTGTCAGAGCTTATGGACTGCTTTGCTAGTTCCGTCTTGTAGTGACTAAGATATCTGCTGAAAAAGAGATTTATCCATGGACAGATTGGCCTTCTAACTTAACATTTATTTTGAAGCTAGACCCGTATCAGCGACTCACCGGCACAGCTGATGGAGGATGATCCAAACATTTCCAGTAACTCCACAGCGTTGTAAAGTTCATAAGTCAAAATGTATTGAACAAAGATCGATGGAATCATTTTCAAAGTGAACAGCATGTTTTTATCTAATGAATTATTCCTCTTCAGTCCATATTAGTCCAACTTTAGTCTTCAAAAACATTTTCTCTGAGCTCACTGAACTGTTTGATCTCTGACGTGCTGCACACAAACGAGGTGCATACCTGTATTAACGAGGTGCACACCTGTATTAACGAGGTGCACACCTGTATTAACGAGGTGCACACCTGTATTAACGAGGTACACACCTGTATTAACGAGGTACACACCTGTATTAACGAGGTACACACCTGTATTAACGAGGTACACACTTGTATTAACGAGGTATACACCTGTATTAACGAAGTACACACCTGTATTAACAAGGTACACACCTGTATTAACGAGGTACACACCTGTGTTAACGAGGCAGTCTAACAGCTCCATAACACAGAATATTCATTAAAGAAAGCTGAAATTATAAATTCAGATGTATTACTTTATTAAAGTTGACTTCCAGTGGACCTATACATATTTGTTTACATGTTATAGATTTTTAGGACATGACAATGTGGAGATGGTGGAGTAATATTTTTAGTGATGAGTCAGGTGTGCTGTCATGCTGATTTGAGCACATTCTAAATGTCAGATTGCTCTGTCAGACCTACATGTTGCATATCTTTTAAAGTCAAATGAAGTAAAATTAGAGAAAGAAGATGATAAGTGCATCTGAATGGTGTTAATTTATGCATAAAACAAAAGCAGGTGCAGCAAACTCCCAATCTTTCTTTATTTTCTGCTTCAACCTCAACAAAAGTGTCATGAAGGACGGTTCACCCCTTCTACCTTGAGCCCTGCCTCCCCTCCCTATGCACTGTTTATTAAATCACATAGCACATGAATGCTTTATTAAACAAGAAAATATTGAAATTCAGACATTCCTCTCCAGCCGAGTTTGTTCTCACACTCCTCTGCTCTTAAATTGATTTCACGCTCTGTGGCTATCTGCATGGGAAATAATGTGCAGCATTATTAACTGGGAGAAGGGGAGGAGAAAATCACAGGGGAGGACAGGAGGCTCTGACTAAGAATCTGGGCCCCAGATAAACACAGCCAGTCTGTCATCTAAAGCTGCATCCAAATCTAAATTGGGTATTCAGTCCAAATTAGCATTGTTCTGTCGACGCCGTACTTCTCATATATAGATCGAGCCATTTTCTCTCTCTCTCTCTCTCTCTCTCTCTCTCTCTCTGTGTGTGTTGATGAGCAGTTTTTCTTAGTCTGCTGTGCCAAAAGTGCCAACCTCCTCTGCCCTCATCAGAAGTAAATTGATTTCAATCTTCTCTCTGGAGACCCAGATTCTAAAGAAAGTCACTATACTCGTGGTAAATCTTAACATTTAAAACAATAGTCTTCCGCTTTTCATCGTTTCTGTTAATTAAACACTTCTTTTTTAAAACCACTCTGTTTTTTTGAAACCCACTTTGTAATTGAATCTAAACAATGGAGTAGAGAAGGACATGGTGCATCAAATGTATCTTGCTGTGCATTCAGAGACTTAGAAATAAAATATACATTTTCCAAGTTACTCGTCCAATCCTGTGCCATTAAATTGTGAAGCTCTATCTGTCTCCAAAAAGTAATTTTGATCAAATTTATTAGTTTATTAGTTTCTCCCTCTGTCACTGATCTAACCATGTGGATGGTGTAGCTCGAGGCGAATAGTTCTCTGTAACTGTGAGTGAGTATCCCCCTGTGTTTCTCCAGAGGTACAACACAACACAAGGAACTGCTGTCAACTTCTGCATTTGGCCACCTGTGGGCAGATCAATTCTGCTGCCAGTTCAGATCTATTTCACAGATGCCCTAACCGTTGTTGTCTTTAGGTTTGCAGTAAGTAACTCTATCCTGGCATGCTTGTTGTGCTCAGTGTATCTTCCCTGAATTTTCATGCTCAGTCAGTCATGCACACTTTTGAGCGATCCAATCAAAGTAGACATTGGTTGTGAAAGAAATGTCTGGGGCGATATGGCTATGGTAAAAACGGCTGTAAACTGGTAACTTCCACAATATACTGACTCCTCAAATGAGGTATTTTAGATGTTTGCTAAACTGGGAAGAAAATCAAATCAAATCAGATTTTATTTGTGTAGCCCAAAGTCACAAAGTACATTTGCCTCAGAGGGCTTTACAATCTGTACAGGGAGTGACACCCTCTGTCCTTAGACCCTCGGTTCCAGTGAGGAAAAACTTGCCCACAAAAAACCTTTAACAGGGAAAAAATGTGGAAGAAACCTCAGGAAGAGCCACAGAGCCACACTGCTGGACAACAGAGCACAGAAACTCCAGGGAAGAAGTTTAGTTAGTAACATGCATTAGTGATACATGTATACATGTTTACAGATGGTGAGAGACAGAGATGGTGATGGGAAAGAGAGAGAGAGGTTTGAGTAGAGTAGAAACACTGCTGCTGTGGAGACTTTACAATATATGTGGTGGTGCGTGCAGGGAATAAATTCAACAACAACACCAGAACAAATACGTTCATCAATTCATTGGTGTTCATGTGTCCTTCCACATCAGGGAAGACAACGACAGACTAAAAGGCTCCAAACATGACAGCTTGAAAACGCACTGAGTCAGATAGCTGGCAGCAACATTTCTGGGAGAGAGAAAATCAAACTCCTCATCCGCTGCCCAGTATCACAAGTGGAAAATCCTTTGATGATGGCAGGAAAGCAAATCACACAGTTTGGGTTCAACTGTACAGGTTTTAGAGCTCAAATCATGTCTAAGACCAAACTGTGTTGATCAACCGGTTTGAGCATTTGCTGCCATGCTGTTTCACAGCGCACTGTCTGCTCAGCAAACAAACATCAGGGTGATTAAAGCCTCAGATAGTGTTTCACTTGCCTGATAACTTGTTTACCACACCGTGTGTTTATCTTACTCCAGGTTTTATGTAATCCAAATGCAATAATGTTGTTTACAGATGTGATGACAACCTTAAAGGCATGCACTCTATTTAATTCAATGCTAATGTTAATAGAAGAATAGAAGTACAAATTTGGATAGGCGTAATAAGGTGCTAATGTTACAGCAGATTTAGGACATGTGCATGAAACATAACAAGAAACATAACGTAAGATAACACCCAGTCTAGAAACATCATAATTCTTATTCTCAGGTGTTTTTTACACTAATGTAAACAAAGTTATGAATATTATATATTTAATTTCTGCTATGTTAAATCTCACACTGGAACTTTCAGCACAGAGCTAGGTTCAGGACATGGTCTAGTCTAGAATGGAGACACGAAGGGAACAGCTATCATGTCTAATTAACACGTGTCTGTCTTGATCTTTTAATCCATGGATGAGTGGAAATATAAAAGCAATTTCTATTTTTTTCAAAAATATAAATCATTCATCCATAACATTATGACCATCTGCCTAATAGTGTGTAGATCCCCTTTGCCACCGAAACAGCCCTGATCTGTTGAGGCATGGACTCCACTAGTCCTCTGAAGGTGTTCTGTGGTATCTGGCACCAATATGTACGCAGCAGATCCTTTAAGTCCTGTAAGTTGTGAGGTGGTGCCTCCATGGATCGGACTTGTTTGTCCAGTACATACCACACACGCTCGATTGGATTGAGGTCTGGAGAACTTGGAGGCCAAGTCAACAACTGCCTGAACTTCCATCAGGGAATACGGTTTCCATGGAAGGAGCCATGTACATGGTCTGCAGAAATGCTTGCAGTAGGTAGGTGGTACATGTAACATCCACGTGAATGACAGAACCCAAGGACCCAGCAGAACATTGCCCAAAGTGTCGGCTTGCCTTCTTCCCATAGTGCATCCTGGTGCCATGGTACTGTATGTGGCACACATGCACGTGGCCATGACAGTGATGTAAAAGAAAACATGATTCATCAGAACAGGCCACCTCCCTTCTTCCATTGCTCCATGGCCAATCGGGCACGATGATGTCAAACCTGCCGGTCACTGTTCACTACGAAATTCCAGCACATTCTGTGATTCTTATTTTACATGTGAAAGAAGAAAGTAAGTCAGAGAGCTATGGAGATGTTGTTGGTACATTTCATTTGATGTTTTCTCCCTGCTTAACGCAAAGTAAAAACAAGGGGGAAAAAAACATGTCTAGACTCCTGCTCTGTACTTAATGCACAGGTATGAGATTGATATCAACATTTTTGATCTCGCTGTCAGAAAGAAAATAAATAAGTGCATTTCTCAAAATCTTCCATCTAATCCACACATTTCCATTTCAGGAAATCCAGGATCAGGATCAGCATCGACCCTTCAGCGTGCACACACAATAATCCATCTGTCTAGGCTCACCTGCTTTTGATTCAGTCCACATGTCTGAGTCTCTCCTGTCAATCTTTGATGCACTGTTGGCTCGCCGTCATTTCTCAAAACACCGAACAGAACACGCAGCGCGGCAGGGACGATGTGAGCCATAAATTGGGTTGTGGAGAGGAGCTGGTCAGCAAAAAAAAAAAAAAGAGCACAAAACAAACCTTGCAATCTGGCTCATGGTGGCACATAAAGTGCTTTTTAATCTAATAGAGAGCTTTTGAGCTGTGAATTAGTGTGTGTATGGAGTGGAGGTAGTAATCCCTAGCCTGGCATGAGCTGGTGCTCTGAGTCCTCCTACACTGCTGCAGGGTGACACACACAGTTCTCTCAGTAAATGATCTCGTAGTCTTTGGCTTGTTAGGGACGTATATGAATATTTGCAAACAGCGCTGAGAGGACCCAGCGTATATCTGGTCAAATACAGAATAATATTTAGCTGTACTACGTATTGGCCCTGCAAGCTTTTTGTGTCATCTTCACTGTCTGATGCTAACAGCGCTACATTAGACTGGAATAGTACTTCATGCTCCATTTGCGCGTAAATACACTCCGCTTAGTGCACTGACCTTGGAACAGCTTGACATCTGGTGCCTTGCTCAAAGTCATTTTGACAATGATGGAGAGTTTGTGTAATGCTAGCTGCTCTCCAGTCAGCGGCTCTCATTCCGCTTGCATCACTACCAACACCAGCGTCATCGTGTTAATATTTCAGCTAACATGCTCTCAGTAGCACATTTCCTCTTACCTACTTTCCAGATTGAGAAAGTGGAATTTCATGTTTCTTTCCTTTTTTTTTTTTTTTTTTCTAACAGGGTAATTTCCGTCACTGAATGACTCACTCCATCCATGCAGGAGGTTAGGGGAGATGCACACTGATGGCTGAGGACAGATTCACAGAATATCAGTCTGGGGAATTGAAGCATTGCTTTGGAGCACAGTGAGTGAGTCTCTAGGGCCTGAAACTGCTCTGTTATACCCAACCCTGACACTTCTGCTGTTTCCTCTGCAACCCTCCTGTGTGCCGCTGTCCTCTCACTTTGTCAAACCGCAGAATTGCAGCAGACAAAGCAGAGGAAAATAGTGATGTGTCGCCTGCAAAGATAGAATTTCCCTGTCTCAAAAATAGCTCATTATTCTAGAAATAGTGCTGAACCGCAGCATTCAGGGGTATTTCTCTTCAAAGTGTACACTGTTTGTAAATGTTTTATTTATTAACGCTTTCTGGCTGTTTTATATTTCATATTTCTGCCGAGATGAGGAGCTGGCAGCTTTTTACAAATCTGTTCAATATGCATTCTCAACAATGTATTATGCAGATCATAACAGCTAGGATACATAAAGCGGTCATAGTCAAACAGATTGATTTTTCCAAAGGCTAGTCTGGAAGTTGAAAATGTCAGTTCTCAGCAGGATACTTTGCAAACAGAAGTGACCAAGTCGAGCATAGAGCAGCTCCAGCCTGCCTCCATGCCGCAATATCAACGCCCACATATCAGATTTGTTCACAATTCCAACATGTTTGATGTTCATCAGCTGTTTCTCCTGGTTGGAGAAACAAACCGCTTATCAAAATTTTGTAGGACACACTGTTGTAAGTGAACAATTTCATAGTTACTCTATTCATAAGTTAGTGTTAAAAAATATTTAAATGAAAAACGTATATGATTTGTATTTAAAACATTTTATTTACATGAGAAAAGCTAAACTGTGTTTTACATTTGAAAGAGCAACTAAAGTTTCACAGTGTCAGGATGGACTCAAGGAAGGACTCAGACGCAGAGCAGAAGTAAGTTTAGTGAGCTTTATCCAGGAAAAGGCAGCAGGGTAATCCTCTGAACAGAGTGAAAATAAAGGGCTACAAAAACTCCTAACATGCGTTTTCCCTATTAGAGGACGCAAACAAAATAAAAGTCGCTCCAAAAGGAGGAATAACACTATGGTTCTAACTACACAAACTAAATACACTAACCTGACCTAAGCTAAGAATCCAGGTGATCCATCTATTCTAACAAGGAATTAAAACAAATTACAGCTCTAACAAACAAAAGGTGCTCCAAAAGGGAGGAACAACACACACTCACACATACAGACAACTGTGTAATGAGGAGGTTTTAAAGACATGTGACTGCTGACATATTCATGATCTCATGTGTTTCTGCTCTTTATCTTCTTGCTCTAAAAATGCATGTCACGTATCACATTTTCATTAGTAAACACTTTGTCAGCAGGAACCCACACAGCACTCTCTTTATTTCTTTTACCCAACGTATCAGAGCCCGAGCCAGCAACTGTTAAATCAGCAATGTTTGCACAACTTTTAAGGGCAGGTCACACTCTCTTCTGTCATTTTATTTACTCTATTCGCTTTCTGAAAATTAATAATACAGCTTCAATAATGTTCTCTTTAAATGTTAAACTAATCCATGTTCTGCTTTACAGAGGAAATACTTTTTGCCACATCCGATTTCACATCTCATCCCCACATTTCACAGAAATTAGTGACAGATAAGGTGTCTCGGATCACTTGGTGAGGGTGAGAAACACACCTTTCCAGCCACATTTAAAAGCATTGCCTGGGGCAGGTTCGTGAGAAAACTTCACAGTCTTCTAATATTCCTTGGTGAAAAAAGAGCAGCAGGTCTCAGGAAGCCATGAAAACCGTGAAAGACTTAACAGTGAACACGTTCCGTTTTGACAAACGTGTCATAGCTCTGAGCTACAGAGTTGTCTATTGTCTATTCCCATATCAAAGAGCAGGTTTGAGCTAGGTCCAAAGGTTGATAGCATCCTCTCAAACAGTTAAGCAATAACAATCCAACCCTGTTCTGAGGCATGGATAATAAAATCCTTAGATATTATATCAAGATGGCAAAAGAAAAAAAATCAAAATAAGTTTGAAAGAAGGTTTGTTGTGTGGCAGTCCCAGCCCAAACTAATTTGTCGCCCTGGGCAAGATTTTAGCTGATGCCCACCTTGCACTGCAGTAAATTCCACTGCTCCCTGGATGGACGGCGCCTTTAGCATTTGCCTATACTGCCTATGCCACGGGCCGGCTCTCTGTTTGGGCACAGATGGCAGGAGCTGCACACACAAACACTGCTCCACTGGATTGTGTTTCAGGAGACACAGTACCTGAAGTGACTCTGCATGTACACATTATGCTGTCAACCACATGCAGACTTTGTAAATATGATGATAACTATGGATGCATGTGTGCTATGTGCTATGTATCAGGCTTATTTTGTCACAATTACATTCCAGCATGGTATTTTGACAGAATAATGTGTTTTGACATGAATTTATTTCAGTATCATAAATAATTTCAGTATTACCACAAGGAGGTTGTGTAGGAGCAGTGGTACACACACCACAGTTTCTGTAAAATTCTGTATTTTTTTATTGAATTGCTCATTCAACATTCGACCTAAGCAGAACACCATCATCAGAACGAGTGCTGTATGAATATGTATCGCAGCCTGATGTGGACTGATGTCAGAACAAGTTCACTGTTTGCCGTCTGGCAACTCTCAAGCACGAGAATCTGAACAAGTAACGACTAATATTTGCTGCCTGAAGCGGAGCTTTGACGGAGTAAAAAATACCAGATGCTGCAGAGCGAATGAGTCTTTCCACCAGAGGCTTTTGAACAGATGAATGCATATCAGCAACTCTTAATGAGAGTGTGAGGCAACACTTCAATTGAAAGTGGGTATAAATGGTCCTCCATAGCTGTTTTACGAACGACAGGAAGGCCCCAAGCAAGAGGCTGAAGAACCCCCTGGACCTTCAGCTCCCCTGTTGGTTGATGTTAAGGAGGTGAGCACAGCTGGCTGGGTTCATTCTTTCCACTTTATGCTTTCTAGACATTACAATATATCTAAAGGCAAGCAATCACAGCAAGTCCACAGCCCTTTTTTTTTTTTTTGTCTGGTGTTTACTGAATAGAGGAGACCGTCTTGTATAATGAGACATTTCCGTTTCGGCGGCTTCTTTACAGGACTCAAAGTGAGTGGAAGTAATAAAGAATAGACACCCCGTGTTTCAAAGAGCCTTTAACAGAATTAATTCAATTATACTGGAAATGTAACATTCCATAAAAATAAAAAGGGGAGTTGATAGCTTCAGAAGTCACAAAGCTGTGAGGTTCACAGTTTGCCGCTGGTTAGTGTACAGTGAATTGAAGAACACAAGTACTAACCTAAGCTAATTTAACACAGAACATAACCCTGATGATGTTCTCGTGTTGAATGAAGCTGCGTGGTTTTATTTTCATCTGTTGAAACTCTTCTGAAAGAGTCAGTGTATCTAATGATTGGATTGTTATAAATACAGACATATACAAAGCAATAAATTATGTAAATGTGTTATTCAAGTTTCTCCTCCTCCTCCTCATAGTTTACTTTAATCTTATTATAGAAACTGTATCTCAAAAGCCTGTTTTCATTTCAGAACAGCATTTTCTCTCTGTTCAACCTGTTAATTTTCATGACAGTCAAACTGTCACTCATGACCTTCTGAAACTTTCAGCCAATCACATGCACTCAGCTTCTATTATACAAGCTGGCAAATTTAGCCAATTAGCACTCTTAGCTAGAGCAGCACACAGCACAGAGTAAGCAACCTCTCTCTTTATTTACATGCTACCTGCCAGGTTTATTTCTATAGCATCTCTAAAACATGCAGTGCTAAAAACAGAAGTAGATAACAATGAATCGAGTATGACAAGAATAAATGAATACATAAAAAACGTGGTGATAAAATGTACACATGGGTTAAAAACAAGTTCAGCGGTTAGAGACAGAGGTATGTCTGACTACTACTCCCCAACACATGCATGAAGGCTCATCATCCTCACTGTCCTCATATTTTATGTAAACAGCCACCCACACGGATCCCTCTGTGATTTCTGTGATTCCTCCCGACACACTCTCTGAATTTTATTTACTAATCAAAACAAACCATTTCTAAAGTTTCTGCATTAAAAATTCGAGCAGTACACCGATGCATTGTTCGAGGACAGATCAAGGTTAATCTTGCGTAGTCTCTCTGCATGAATTATAAATAGGCGCTGCAGATTGTGTGTGCACGTGTGTGTGTGTGTGGCCTCATACATATAATTTTTTCTTTGTTTGGGGAGCTATGAGAGAATGAGCTTAGTTTATGCTATGCTAAGCTAATGTCTACATTTCAAAAACATAAACTATCGTTCGCTTTGTGTGATTATGAGATACAGTGTGTTCATTAATCAGCTTCAGGGCGTTGTGTGTATCTTTGGAGTCTAATCTTTATGCTAAGCTGACCTAATCATCAATTCTATATTTAATGTGTTGATGTAGTTGACTAGTATCAATCAATCTTATCTAACTCTCATGTGAAAAAAAAATCCTGAATATATTTCCTAAAAATATTGAACTCAGCCTTTAGATCCACACGTGGATCATTCATCTTCACTATTTTTGGTGCTTCCTTCCTGAATGGATGTCCTCAGTGGAAACAGTATTGTGTTGCATGAGTGCTTCCAGATCTATGACATAGGATAATGTTAAAGACCATAGATACCAAATTAGTCCAGGCAATGTGTTGTTTTTGGACCATTGCTTACTAACCATTGTTCTACAGTAATCTCACTTTAAACATTACCCCCCCCCCCTCTTTTTTTCCCATTAATTTCACATTTACCGTTTGTTGTAGAGGCCTTGTTGGTGGACAAGCATAATCGATGATAGAATGCAACATATTTTATTTGGCCTCAAGTTCAGAGCAAACGCATTTACCTTGCACAGATTAGTTTCAAATTAAACTTATATAACATGGGGTCTATGCAATCAGACCTTTCCCAGTAGCTGGGTGCAACTCATTTCTTTGAGCAAGTTTAATTATCTTTAATAGCAAAGTGAGGCTCTGCATATCTGCTGAGAAACAAGGTCCATTCCTCATAAATTCATTATACTGTTGGGCCTCGGTAAGAGGTGGTGCTTAAGGCAAGTAAATGCCCTGTGCCATTAATGGAAATTCAGAAAATGAAGTTTGCTGTGGTATTTTGTTTTGATTTGACTGCAAAGAAAATCATCCATCGAGACAGAAATAATGAATTGTTTTCAGCCTTTATGTTAAGCACACACACACCTTTTCAAATACTTTAAGTTAAATCTACATCACATGTGCAGGTGACTGACTAAATATAACAAGTGGAGTAAGAATGAATGATCTTTTTTGTTTCATATTTTTATCATCAAAAAACCCAAACAACTTTTAATAATATAATTGTAAATACATTTTATCTTCACATAATTGTTGCTTCAGATTTTTTTAAATTTTATGTTAATTGCATTTAGAAAAAAACAATTCAAAGATTCTCATATATCAGTGGTCGCCTTCTGCCCGCCACGTGTGCTGTGTGTGAGGTCAGATGTGGGAAAGGATGACGCCGGCGAGATTAACTTATTAAATTTCATGCAGATTCAAGTTTTAAATTATGCATAATCACGCACCCAGACAGACATGATCTTATTGGCTGAGCTCAGCCTAAATGGGCGGAGCCCAGAAATCCAGCATGCGTGTGTTTCTGGCTCAGTAACAGTACACTGAAGCTGAGGGGAGACACCAGAAGTATGAGGAGCGGAAACTAATACGAGCTCATTAGCTAATGATTTACTGTAGGTGAGACAGTTAACCTGACTGGTCAAGTTCACAGTAGACAGTGATGGAAGACGTACCCTCTAGTAGTAATACCACAGGTATTACTAGGAAGACCAGCATTTCAATTTAAAGTTAAAGTACAAAATATCAGCATCAAAAATAAATAAATGAATACATTTGCTCAGGATGGGACAGATACAATGTGAAACACGAGTGGTTAAAACTAAAAATAAAAGTTAAAATGTTGCCAACAACGTTGTCTACCGTAGGTTAAAAAGAGCCTAGGACTCTACAAGTCCTAGGCTCTAGACAAAACGCAGGTTCTCTTAAAAATCAGGTGTAAGCAGAGCAGAGTTCAGGGTATGGTTTAGAAATGATCTATTTACATAAAATACTAAAATACAATAAAAATACTTCAAAATGTCCCTTGTTTTAGTCCTGTGTCACCGTCTACCACCCGCTCCAGCTGCTGTCCACCCCTTACCTCACCTTTGCCTGGCCCCATGCTGACTCCCTGGTGCCTGCCGCTTCAATCTTAGATTGTTGTACCATGGCTGCCGGCACCGGCAGCCATGGTACAACAGCCATGTTTCAGGGGGGTCCTGGCTCCAGTACCAGCTCCAACTCCAACTCCAACTCCAACTCCAGCTCCGGCTCAGCTCGGCTCAGCTCGGCACCCTGTTCTGGTTCTGGTGCTGGCTTTGGTGCCCGGGCCCACACAATCCTCCGTTTCCACGTGCTTTGCTCTGCTTCCACTTCCATCTCTTTGATACTTATTATCCAACAATTAGCTTGTGGTGTGTTCAGGGTCAGAAAAGTCCATTCTGCGTGCAAAATACTAAAAAACAACTACAAAACACTAAATAAAAACATAAAGTTAAAAGCATGCACAATTCCATAAAAATGACCCTATCACAATAAGACACAACTGACTGTAGCCATACACAGTCTGTTCTACTTCACTTGGCAAAAGCTGCTATCATTCTGATATTGATGAAAAAATGTTTTCAGTTCCAGGATTTAGCGACTAATTATCTGCCCTGCGGATAGTTCACCTCTTTAAACTTTGCATTATTAGAATGTAGTGTAGCAACAACAACATAGTGACTTCAGTTTAGAAAATCACAGACCAACAGCAAACCTTTAAAGTACAAGCTCAGCGTCACATTCATCACGAGCCAAATCTGAAGTTTCACTTTCAGATTATATCTCACTTACAAATCAATTCTCTAACATGCTCTGTGTGTGCAGCTAATTTCTGCTACTGCAATCACTGCAGAGTAATTACACTACAGCTGAAGTAGTTAATTGTAGATCCCTGTTGAACATGCCCATTACCATACATCTTCACATAATGATTTAGTGTTTTTTCCAACCTTCTTTACTGATTCTGGTTGTAGGGTTGCTACTGCACTCAACAGATTGGCGTGTTATCCTAGAAATGAAGAAAAGGTTTGCACTCAACAAAATGTCAATAGGTTTATTAACATTACTGACATGACTGACACTGGCGTCGCACAGAATGTTTTCAGCTGTCTGGCCTTCATGTGTATGTACAGGGATACAATCCCTAATTAAGGATGTCAGGTCAACTGCAGAGCTCACAGGTGTTTACTATGACCACCAACCCAGAATGGAACCACAGAAACCCTCAGAGTTCAATCATTGCTGTGTATGGATCCTCTAAACCATTTTAGCTAAAGCATCAAATAATTCAGATATTTTGAATAACAAACATCAAAACGATGAAACCATTCTGTGTGATGCCAGAAAGATATTTCAAGTAAACATATTAACTTCATTTACTTTTATAAATATACTTTTTTATATTTATTTCAAAGCCGAACATATGTCACCGCATTCTTACATCCATCCATATGTCGGTAGATGCTTGTCCCGGTGATCAGTTATTTTCATCTGTGAAGCCATATACTGTATATCTAAATCGAGGAGCGACTGCAGTAGGGGATTGTCTGTTGCACAGCTCATGAACAAGAACAACAACAAGAAGAAAAAACCTGTCTTTATCTCACCGGTGTATAGCGCAACCATTTCTGGCAATGGCTGTACAGAGTATCCATGGAAACGAAAATAGAAAATAACTTGGCAATGCTAAAGAGGACACTGGCAGAATAAAGGGAAAGTCAAGTTTATTTTGTACAAACCCCAAAAACAAAGCAAAGAGAGTGGACACTTACTATTCAAAAAATCCAACCTAAGTTAATTAAGAGAAGACTTGGACCTCACTGGTGATACATATTCATACGCATACTTATTCTCCAGGAGGCTAATATCAGTGCAGCCTGGGCCAAATGACGCTGACATTTGTGCTATGTGAAGAAATGACTAAAGGACCCCCAGAGCACAGTCTTTCCCAAGGCCCCGAAATGGCGAGTTGGGCTTTTGGAAACAAATAAACCAGCTAAATAACAAAACACAGCTCCAAACCAAGATCTTGGCACTCAAATTGTAAACCAAATGAAATCAAATCTTCTCTTTGAAGAGCTGGAGGTCTTCTCTGGTAGGAACTGAGTCTGGGGTGGCAGAGCCTATCTATCTATCTATCTATCTATCTATCTATCTATCTATCTATCTATCTATCTATCTATCTATCTATCTATCTATCTATCTATCTATCTATCTATCTATCTATCCAAACTGTACCAAGTAAAACGTGAGGAGATGTTGCAGTAAGTCACATGTTCACATGCACTGCTTTACAGTTTTTCTCCATTGGTTTGGCTCATTTCTTGAAACTGAGATGACATTCTCATAACAACATGGACAAATCCCCAAACTATCTTGCAGTTTCTCACAACAGAATGGCATTTATCATTGCTTTCATCACATTTCCAAATGCTTTGTACATGTGTCAAGCCTTTAGTACATCCTTGCAAATAGCTATGTACAAGTATCCTACAGTTAACACAATCAGCCAACATTTAGTACATTTTTCAAATGAATGTATCTTGCTGATCTATCCCAATTGGTTGGTTTTCAGTGTCATGGTTATTGTCCTCAAAACATGTCAGCACATTTTCATCGTATAAGTCATCATATGCAGAATAGTCTGCCAATTGTCAAAATAGTGTTAGGAAACTGGAATAGAATACAGTACATATTTTGGAAGATGTTATAGTAAATTTAGGATAATCAGGTTAGGTGAAATAAGTTTTTGACTAACGAAGTTTGGGCCCATACAACACAGATAAACTCCTCCGTTTCCTGGATCAACTGTATCTGATCTGGTCCCAGAAATGAGAGGGGTCTCGAAGGGCCCCACCTACCCAGTTTGTAATTATATGGGACAACGTTAGTTTCCACCGGGGTCCACGCATCCGGGGATGGTTAAACATGCATCCAAGAATGCACAATGTGTTCTTGCCACCAATACTCTCCATCCTCAATCCTATCGAGGAGTTTTTCTCTGCTTGGAGATGGAGAGTGTATGAACACCATGCGGAAAACCAGAGAGCTCTCATGACTGCAATGGACGCTGCCTGTGAGGACATAACAGGGGATCAGTGTAGAGGATGGGCTCAGGCATGCACGACGCTTCTTCCCGCCCTGTATCCAAGAGACAACATCAGATGCGATGTGGATGAGAATCTGTGGCCGAACAGAGCACAGAGAAGGATGGCCAGAAGATGAGGATGGTGACCAGGAAGAGAGGGGAGTGACCGGACTAAACAAAATGTCTTCATTGGTGACTCTTGTATTTACAGTGCTGATTTGTTGATTTTTTTTCTTTTTTGTGGTGTTTGTTTTTGTGTACCCAGTATATTTTTTTTCCTTTTTACGGTTCCCTACCTACTGTAATGTGTACAATTTACGTTAGTTGAGAATAAAAATGAAAATTCCTCGGCAGAATGAGTGCAGTGTGTGTGTGTGGTGTGAAAATGTTATGCCTATAGTTAGAAATATGCCATGACAAAGCGTCTAAGCATCTTGACTTTGAGTTGTGCAGTACCATCCAAGTTATTTTGAGAGAAGTACTGAATGAATCAAAATGTGCCAAAGCAATTGAGAAGGATCCATGCCATTTTTATGGTACTGACTATTTACATGGGAAAGGGATTTCATTTTGAAGCATGGATGAGTAGTTTTGGGAGACAAATTACATTTTGCTGGTTATCTGAAGTGTTGTGCAGAACTGCAAGTCTGTTTGGCCAAATTGCTTTATAGTTATGAGAATGTCATCTCAGTTTCAAGAAATGAGCCAAACCAATGGAGAAAAACTGTAACACGGCCCAGCTCCATTTTATAGAGCACTTGGCTGCGTGTTGCTCAGTGTCTTTTTCATCTGTATCCTCTTGTGTTTTATTTCCCTTTATCAGGTGTGCAAACCCTATCCATCTGTGCCTCTCCACCATTTATACACTCATAAATACTTTGCACATATTTCACTGACTGAACCTCTAGTTATCTTGTTTTTTTTTCTTTTTTCTTTTTTTTCAGTACATCTCAATCGGCTCCCACCTCAGAAGTGCCAAGCTACAGCGTAACGACACATCTGTTTTTCACTGTACTTTCAAGAGCGGCAAGCTCTCAGTTTCTAGTAGTTTCTTGGTTTCAGAGATCAGAGAGCTTTCAGTCTCTTGAGTCTCTCTTTAATGTGTCAAGAAACTAGTCCTCAGGTAAATTCACCCCAGGAGCACTTGGTTTCCTGGCAGTTGGATGTGTCACAGATCCTGTCAGAATAAGGAACGTAGGATTAGTGAACACAATCTTCCTCACTTATTGTTCTAGATCGCTGAACCTTAGATAACCAGCCAGCATATATACATTCAGATATACCGTCTCCATGGTCACATCTCTCCTGTAGTAGTCATCGTCCATTAGCTGCAGTTTTTCCAAAACTTCCCACACTGTTTACACACACACACACACACACACACACACACACACACACACACACACACACACACACACACTTTACCACAGAGCAGATTCACACAAACAGCGCCTCGACAGTAGTTTAGATGCCTTTGAGCAATGTAATATCATTTGGCATCATGAAATAGAGATTAGTTTGAAAGCCTAATTTGTGAAAAGCTGTCTTCTTCTCAAATAAATGTCCAGTCAAACAAAAAGGTGTGCTGTATACCTATCAGCAGCTGTTACAATCAAACGATGAGACTTTATGTAGCAAGCAATCTGTAATTTTAGGCGACAGCACCAGGTGGTTTCTCCAACCTTACATCAAATACATGGCGGGGGCAACGGTAATACTAACAGCACTAAGTGTTAAAGAAAGTTTCTTGAGACAAGAGTTTTTCAGAGTGTGACAGGGGCCAACGGCAGATGACTGGGTGTAGGCAGCTCCCAGATGTGAATGGACCCTAAATAAATGAGTCAGGCTGTTGCTGAATAAGAAAAAAAGGTACTCAAGGAACTCATTTCTGGACAAATGGAGAATAGATAAACACAATGTGCACATCTCTGTTCAGTCAAGTGTAGAATGTATTCTGCAATTACATGCACACACTGCATGGACACTAGTGTGGTGTGGTGTGTTTGAGCAACACGCAGAACCAACCTGCCAAAGCTGCTTTTGCGTTTCCTTAGAAACCACAGCTCAAGTTGTGCTGTCTGGTATGTAAATTACTTCTTGGGTATAACCTTATTTGACGATTGGCTGTCTGCACATTTTGACTGTAAAGTTAAGAGGAAGTGTTTTCTTTTGCCTTTTCCTCCTAAACTGTTTAAATATTCAGTTGGTAAGTAGTAATACAGTTTTCAGAAATACAATCAAACTGCCCTATCACCCCTTATTTGTATGACTGTCAATCATCAGAATGTTTACTTGTTATGCATTTTGCCATTTTACGCCTCCATCTTTGCTGACATGGTCCTGTTTTTCAGATTTAAGCTATATTACATAAAAGGAAAAGTCCTCAGTCCTGACAACACCACTGTCGTGCCAATAATGATGGTAAAGGTCTAACTTATTAAATTCCACAGATATCAAGTCTAAACTAACTAAATACCACACATGTAAACAATAAGCTGACTTGCAAGCTCAATCTTGTTTTGTCTGAGACATCTGCTAATTTCTCCATGGACAGATTTAGCTACTATGTCCACGAGCCATGTCATTCATTGCAGCTGGTGCAGGATGTGTACCACTAATGGTAAGGATTTGCTTCTTTAACATGCTATACATGTCCCAGTAATACATCACTGATATGGGCTGTATACAGTAGTAGCAACTTAAAAGTTCCCGTTCAAGCTGAACGCCAGCTGAATGGCAGCCGTCTTCCAGCTGAGTTCCAGCCGGTTCCCTGCAAAGTCCCGGGAAAGGAGAGACCTGCCTCCTTCTCCCGGGCGTGTCTATTTTTTACTGTAACTCCACCCATTCGTGTAATTACAGGGTATGACCAGGAGATGGCGCTTCTCTCACAGAACTTTTTTACAGTTGTTCTACCTGGAGATGACGTAGCTTACACACCTCGTTAGCATTCTCGTTGCTCAACCTTTTGTTTGCGCTTACAGTAATGGGCTTTTTGGTCTCTCAGTGTCACAGATCACAGAGCGGAAAATGCAGCTGGTTTGACTACTGCATACTGTACAGTAGCCGTATGATTTGAGCGTGTTCATGAATTGAAATTAAATTTAAGGTGTTTATATCTAACATGTCAGCATTCACCAAATCAACAACATCTAGGCTGTTCTGTCTTTACTAGCGGTGGGCCGTTATCGGCGTTAACGTGCTGCGTTAACGTGAGACTCTTATCGGGCGATAAAAAAATATCACCATTAATCTATTTGCAAAGCTGTTCCAGCCTCTCAGGTCGCTTTTTTACTTTTTTACTTTTTTCTCTTTTGTTCGTTTTTGTTTTCTTCACTGTAACTCCGTGGAGTCCTGATCTCTATAGCAGTTTAGAGAGTTTTGTGCTTTTGTCATGTTTTTCTCGTGGTTTTTCTTGGTGATGTTTTTTAAATGCCGCTTCCACCTGGACAGCTGCCTTTGTTTACTCAGAGAAACAGCTGATCGCGCTAATGCCGGCCGGCATTGGCGCAATCAGCTGTTTGATTGGCGCGACTAATCTATGGCCACCACTAGTCTTTGCATAATTACAGGAGCGTCTCTTCTCTTGTGTTCGCGCCTCTCTCTCGTTTATCTGCATGTAAACAACAAACTAACCCTTAAAAAAGTTACAAAAAACGGTTCGGACGTCTCAGGGCTGCCAGGCCTGTGTGTCAGACCTGCAGATACAAGCGATGGTTTATTTTTAATTAACAGTTTATTTGGAGGGGAGGGCTCGTTGTTGTTGTGCGACATAGAGCTGCAGAGACGAGCGTTTTGGAAGCCCTTTGTTATGCAGGTATTTACTGTAGTGCACGCTTTAGGCCAGGTAAACCATACAAACCTCATTAGCATCTCATTGTTTGCACTTGATGGGCTTTTTGGTCTCCCAGTGTCACAGATCACAGAGCGGAGAATGCAGCTGGTTTGAGTACTGCATACTATACAGTAGCCTTGTGATTTGAGTGTGTTCATGAACATGAATGACTCCTTTTCATTTTCGTCCATTCCATAGGCTAAATGGCGTAAATGGAAAGAATATTGTAGTGACCCGGAACAATGAAACTACGAAGCAACTGGTTTTGCTGGACTTTATTCCTAATCTGGAACACAGGCTCCTGTGGCCGTAGCCAACGGCAAAAAAACAATAAAACCAGGCAAGCACAGCAGCATATAACATTAACACATTAGCTACTTCGTGCCCCTCATCGCCATGGCAACTGCCATGACTGACAGGCTTCACAGCCTCTAACAACGCCACCCCCCCAGGCGTCACCCCATACACTGCAGCCTAACTTACTGAACACAACTCAACAGCCACAGTGTATACACAGCCCGTTACAATATGTATGAAATAAGTGAAGTATGTTTGGTCTTAATAAAGTTTGCAGTATATATGTTATGTTTTTATTCTACATGGACACCACTGTTTATTTTCCACTATGCCTCCCTCCATTATAATAATACACGGCACAGCTTTTTAAAGTCCAGAGAGAAGTCTGTTGCAAAAGTCCACGGTGACTCTCCTTTGCCAAAACGTCTGTATGTCCTCGACGAGCTCCTGTTTTGTGCCTGGCTTAGCCTCCTTGCGAATAAAGTCTTTCATGGAATGCCTAAATATATGTTTGATGGTTTCGTAAGCTTATACTGCAAACTTTATTAAAACCAAAAATACTTGACTTATTTCATACTTGATTCACCCGTAATTCTTTCGATTTGCGCTTTACGCCATTTAGCCTATGGTCACTGTTTAAATCAACAACATCTAGGCTATGTTACGGACGTTACGAGCGGAGTTTTCTTTAATAACGCGTTTATGTTGGCATGTTCTTGTTGCTGCCTCAGTGTTATCTTATCACAACTTTTTTTTTTTCCATCAACTGATCCGCTGATCAGCTGATCAGCTCACCCCGGCGTATCTGTTCAGATGTGTCTTTAGACAGTCGACGGTGAGAGCGGAACATCACTGCTCCTCCCCGTGGACAAATGAGGCATTGCAGCTGGTTTTCAAACAGACTGCTTAGGGGCGTTTCCAGTCGGGGCCTCACTGACTACGTCATCGCGGGGGATTACATTTCGGTCACGCACCAGCCAAGGACCTTGACAGGACCTGTGACGGACCAGCCACGGTCCCGTCACGGTTCCGTCACGGAAACACGGGAACTTTTAAGTTGCTACATCTGTAGAAAATCTCATATTTGTATTGGATCTATCTATCTAGACAACCAAGGCTATCTATGAAGGCCAGTTGCTAATTAGAGATGGTTTTTTTTGTTTTGTTTTTTTGTTTTTTTTTAACCCAGGCAGTCAGATTTACACAAACACACATCATTTAAATATTTCTGATGGATTTTGCAAAAAAGAAAAAAAAAAAAAGACAAAGTACTCTAACCCATATAAACAAGTAATTTAACTGCCTAGGGGTTTTAAGTTTGCCCTAATTAGTTGAGCCAAATGTTCTTCTGGTTGGCCTGAAATTGGAGTAAATTATACGATTTTCAACACCTCACAGTATGTTTTGAGCAGTTATTTATATCTGTGGGTAAAATATGGATTTGTTGGCTGCACAGTGACTCTCATATCTCATATATGACTACTGGATCATAATTCTTCCTTTTAAAGCTCATGCTGAAAAGTAATAACTGAAAACCATCTGATGTCCTTCATTTGTAAAATACTCAGCAGGCTGTCTGGTTTTTGATAATGGATACACCTTGAGCAAGATACAGTACACAAGCTGTGGTATTGATGTGGTTTGATACAATAGTCAGAAAGTCAGAAAATAGTAGTTCAGAGCACTCAGTATTATTTTCTAAGACAACCGAGGCATCTCCAGGGCTCTGTCTGCACTGTAATGTGAGAGAAACAGGATTTTCTCAGACTCATCTTTCTCATTGTGACTCCTTTTTAAATAATTGAAAGCTGAGCAAAGCCAGGCAATTCTGTCCCACTGAATGAGAAAAAAATTCTTCTGTGGGCTCCTGCAGTGAAACTGTTGAAAAAGTCAAAACAGCTTAGATTTGTAATATCTCTACAGCTATGTGGTGTCTTACCATTGTTATATCGCTCATCCCCAGGGCTTTGCAAAGAGAAACTCATTGCTCAGGCATTCAACTGGTTTCTGACATCTACACTACTTCACTCCGAGGGATTTGGGTCTTAGAGAAGAACTTGCATTGATCACAGTTCCGTTTGTGTTGCCATCTCCAGCTGAAAGTACCCTGTCATGCGATTATTACCTCTATAGAAAATGAGCTGCTGCAGGAAATTGCTGTATGTGATAAAGCACACTCCATACAGTAATTATGGTATCGTCAAATATAAATGATTTTAAATACGTCTGTGATTTCTTTTCCAGCCTGTAATTAAAAGTCTGTTCATTTCTAATGTGAGCGGCAGTCTTATGCACCTCTAATACAGGAGGCACAGTTGAAGATAATGATGACAGAATTTTAAATATAGCCCATCATTATTTTAATGAATGTTTGAATGTGCTTGATTTAGAAAACATGAACTTGAATATCCACAGCTATGTTTTGGGAATTATTTATTTCTGGAAGACGAGCTGTCAAGAGATTTAAGTGATTCTATCAGCTGTTCTGGGAGGTGGAATAATGTCTGCAATACAATATTTACAGTAGTTATATACTATTGTGCTCATAAATCTACATACTCCTCACAGAATTAGTGAAATATTAGCTGTTTTTTGGAAAATATGACTGATCATGATGAAAACCCTTTCTTTTATTTAGGGATAGTGCTCTGATGGAGCCATTTATTATCAAAAAAATGTTACAATTATTACCAAAATTGAAATGCTATGTTTGGAGAGTAGTCAACAAGGCCTATGATGAAAAGTACACCATCCCTACTGTGAAGCATGGAGGCGGAAATGTCCTGGATTACAGGACATTTAGTTAAAAATGATAGAAAGATGAATGCAGCATGTTATCAAAAATACTGGAACACAATTTGCATTTTCAGCCTGAAAGCTGCGCATAGGGCGCACTTGACCAGTGGCTTCAGCAGAAGGTGAAGTGGTCATCACAGTCTCCTGACCTCAGTATCATTGAGCCACTACCTGAAGAGGTATGTAAATTTATGAGCACAACTGTGTCTGTGTGTGCCCTAATGACTAATTTCAAGTTTTCTGCATGAAGATGTGTACATGCATACATTCAAGAAATGTGCCCTAGAAGTCACTCAATTACATATCTGTCTTTCATGTAATGAATACAAAGATGAAGAATGGTTTCAAGTTAGTGCTTGAGCGAGAGCTTTGTGTTGAGTAGAGAGAAAGGACACACAAACATCACCAAGCCTTCTTCTGAGTTGATTACTGCTCTGCTTGTCTGCTCTGGGAAGGTAATACACCTGGGAACGGTAATTATGGTACACCTGAGTCAATAGCTCCAATTGATCAATTAGCTGCTAAAAGACACCAAGCAAATAGTGCTGAGGCTTAAATAGCTTTGGGGTATTGATATGAAGGTTAGAATTCTGGTACATGTCTCCATCATGACAAGTCATGTAGGCCAATATCACAAATTACAATCTGGACAGCACAGCACCCTCTGTCTTTAGACACTTCCCTGTTACTAACCCTGTTCATGCTGGAAGGAAATGATCCTTTGACGATTTGCTGTGTTCTCTCAAACAAAATGAAAGTTTAAAGTATAATTCCGCTGAGAACATTTCTGTAATGAAATCACCGAGGTATCAATGCCTCAGTTTGAATATTTTTCATTTTTGTTAGAAACTACAGAAACAGAGGCATGGAGCTTCAAAAATGTGTGTGTGTTTTTTTCTTTCTTTTTTTTTCTTTTTTTTTTTACAAGGCAAGCGTCATTTTAACCTCCTTCATGTGAAGTGTAAGATGTAGTTCTTTGGAGGTAATAATCACGAATGGCAAAAATACCTTTATTTAAAACCACTGACTCAAGTAACATGTTGCCCTGTTGCAAGATGGTTTCAAATCAATATACTCACATTAAAAATTAATAAGTCAATATTTGCGGGAAGAGGCAGGGGGTATAAGAAGGATTACGTTAATGTGCAGATTAGAGTAGTAAGAAATTCAAATAATCAATGAAACCCATTCTCACCTGCAGATTGATGTATGATTGCAGTCAGAGCAGGATCAGGAGAAAGCACAGTATTTCTGATGCAGCAGAGAGACAGAGAGTTTAGCACAATGTGCCATTCCATTTTTTCACATTTTATTTATTGAGTTTATTCTACTGACTGGAGGATGGTCATCCTGGCATGTCAAATTTGTTGGTAGGGTAAGGGTTGATGTGTCTCTCACAGGTACCTCAACTTAATGGAAATAGAACAGGGGACTTCAACCAGGGGTCCATGATCCCTAGGGGGTCCACAAAGGTGCTGTAGGGGTTCCACCAATTTTTGCCATAATAATTGACAATTTTCAACAAAATAATTTGTGAGAATTAAAAAATGAAGGAAAAAAAAGATATTAAGTAAACTGCAATCATTAATATGCAATAATATAGCCACTACACATTTCTAAATAATGCAAGCTACTAGTTTGATATTAAGTGAAGCAGAACGGGTACATTTGTTACAGTAATGAGGTTGAGATCCTACAGCTTCTCCTCCCACCTCTGCTGAGGCCAGCATCATATCATATCAATGAGGTACCTGACATCCTGAAGCTAAATGTTTCTTTGTTGAAAAATAATAATAATAGAAAACATAAATAAGACTCAACAACAACAACCACAATAACAATAATAAATATGCATGAACTTTTTATCAACATAACACATATAGGCTAATAATCCAGTATATAAATAGGTGACTGAAGTAAATATAAAAATGATTATAGGCCAGGCTCAAACTGTGACACATTTTTAAAAATGTGGGGGTCCCCATTCTGTTTGTCTCTCGTCCAAGGGGTCCTTGAAATAGACTACTAAATTGCTGGACGGGCCCTTTGATATGAATGAAAAGGCTACTTTGAGCATGATTCAATAATGTTAAAACTAAAATCTTTTTAAAATTGAACATAAACATCATATATTGGCATGATATGATTTTATCCATTGTGAAATATAAATAACAGCAGATGTGTCAACATTTCTGTTTTTGCTTCTACAAATCTTATTTTCTGTTGAGTTATTGTCATACACTGTGATGCCCCTTTAACATCACTGAGATAACATGATGGCAGGAGCTCTGGAAAAACTACCCAGACAGACACAAACACAATATCAGAAGGCAGATGGAGAAAATAATGAAAAATGAAACCCATACTCATCTGCAGATATCTTGGAACAATGCTGACAAATGGGAGCAGCAGCCTGGCTTTGCTGTTTTCATCAGATCACATCGTCTATCTCGCAATGGCACCTGCCTCAGCTGCCCCATCAAATTTCAGCAGCCTGCCGTCCTTGAGGCAAGTAGGCAGAAGCCAAATTATTTGCAGACTGGTTAGCCACTTCAAGGTGAAACAACAACTGAGCTCTCAATTATTTCACAGTGACATATTCAGGCCTTACACAGGGGAATTGGAAATAGAACAGAATTATAGGATGGATTGGCCCCTTACCTCCTCACCTATTTACGATAATAATTTCCCAGATCACCTTGGTAACATATCTGCCTGCAGATATTCAGCTGTCGCCTAAAGTGTGCACAAATTTCAGGTTTAGTATCGACATTCTCCAGCAGTGATTTGGTTTCAGCAGGCTGCCAAAAAGATGGTTTTAATGGCAGACAGATGCAGACTTTTGGCTGCCGCATCTTTCGAATTTGAAACTCATGACTCTTTCATGGGGTCGTTAAATAAATAAGAAGGGTAGATTGAGTTGCCTACAGAGACGTGGGCTGTGGCATATGGCCCAGGCAAAAACGGGCCTCAACAGATCGCCTTTTTTGGACCACATCCTGGTGAATACTATAGCCACAAGGCAGCCGAGACAGTAAAACAATAGCAAAGCATTTAAAAGTGAGTAACAGAGCGAAGGATTTTTAAAAATATTTTATTATTTTTTAGCAACATCATGTCTCAGGGAAGTGTTTATTGACTATGCACAACTGTCTGCTCAACATCAAACCAACAAATTCCTCAAGGGAACCACACTAGACACCCACAGTTCAACTTAAAGCATATTATTATATGGATATTATGTCACAAATGTAAATAGGCAATTCACCGCAGGAAGCTAAATCATATGATAATTACTGTAGATATTATGAGAAAATGTATTGGGAGTTGATTTTTTCTTTCTGGGAACTAAAATGATGACCTGCAGTAGAACTACAGTACTACAGGCTCTGTGGGGGCCATACCATCACTCCTTGTTCTTCTTTACATTGAAGATAGTTCTTAATGACATTGGCTGTATGTTTGGGGTCGTCGTCCTACTGCAGAATAAATTTGAGGCCAATCATATGCCTCCCTGATGTTATTGCATGATGTATAAGTATCTGCCTGTATTTCTCAGCATTGAGGACAACATTCACCCTGACCAAATCTCTGCATTTGCAGAAATGCAACCCTGAACTTGCAAAGAACCTCCACCATGCTTCACTCTTTTATGCAGACACTCATTATTGTACCACTCTCCAGCCTCTCAGTGAACAAACTGTCTTCTGCTACATCCAAATATATCAAATTTGGACTCATCAGTCCAGAGCACCTGCTGCCATTTTTCTGCACACCAGTTCCAAATGTTTTATGCACAGTTGAGTCGCTTGGCCTTGTTTCCATGTTCGAGGTATGGCTTCTCCAAAAGAACTTGAACATTTTGAAACTCCAGTCTGCTCTGAAGTCTTTGTCTGGGAGAGACCTTGCTGATGCAGTAGAACTACCTTGTGTCTTGTTGCTGTGTTCAGTCTTGTCATGGTGTGTGACCTGTGACATGAAACTCTCTTCCACAAACTCACCTTGGTAGCAGAGTGTGGCTGTTCCTCACCCAGTTTGAAGCTGTTTCTGTTTCAGTCAATGACTGTGTTTCAACATACATGTGAAGGGAATGTTCATTACACTGTTTGGTAGAACTGGTTGATCATATGCCCGACTATAATCCTAAAAAAACCCTGACTGCGTGCAAGTGTACCTGTAAGAACTGATGCTGCTTTGGATGCATAGACGACAAATATTGATTTGATTTAGATTGTTCCTTTGTTTGCTCTATTTGCATTTTGTAAATTGATAAAAAAAAAATAATAATAATAATTGAAAAAAAAAACACTTACTAATATTTTTGAAAGCATTCTTAGTTTACGGCATTTGTTTGACACTTATACACTGTATATATGTATATACACAGTATATACTTATTTAAAACCAAGTAAGTGTAAACCAAGTGTGTCTGTTTCAAAAACAAACCTGAGATTAAACTTCATTAAGTCCATGTTTACATCTATTTCTGTGTTTGCTGTAGCATCCCTGTATCTGCGGTGCAAGTGAAGGTCCTGTAGTAAACAGAAGGATTGAATTTGCATACCAAGTTCTTATGGGATTTGAGCCTTTATCAGTAAAGCATTGCAGCTAACACAGGCTTGCTACTGCCTGGCTTGTACTGTAGACTCTTAACTTCATCATTCAGTCAGTGGAAGTCTGTAACAAAATAAACTGTCATGTCCAGTTTCCCAACAGTCCTGAAGACAGGAATTCAGTCAACAGCCTCCAGAAATCGACACTTCTGAGCAAAGGATGTTTCTGCTTTGATTTTGACTTTCACTGAAACAAGACGAGACACTCCTTTGTTTTGTGTGTCCAGTCTCCTTAGTAGAGCTGCAAATCGTTCCGCCTATGGGGTTTTGTCAAAAGTGAGAAGTGGTTATGATCTGTATGTTCACATTAAAGCTGAAATTCTGAATGTGACGTTTGGTTTAAATCACATAAATATGCATGGATTGGTGTGGGAAACCCTCAAGACACTGCACTGGTAGGACGTACTCTTTATACTCATATTTATACTCATCTTTATACTATATGATAGTTCTTGTTGTTGGTCTGCTTTACTATCTATCAGGTGAGGCCCGATATGCATATACTGTTTTTGTTTTTTCTAAATACTCTATATAATTGGCAGTCAATAGTATTTTTTATTCCCCAACAATTATCAATTATATCATAATCTCAAATCAAAGCTATTTCAATCATTTTACAGATCAAGTTACATATTAGCATATGAGCCTTCTTGACTCTCAACTCTCTCATCCATTGAACTTGTACAGTTCAGTCCATGTGCAGTTTCTGCCTGTGTAGGAGATGTAGAGGTTTTTGGGCTCCTGAAGCACCAGCAGCTTCAAATACTGTACCTATTTGCTACTCATCAGTGGCTTTTTCTCAGCTGCCGTCTTATTGCAGAAAGATTTTTTCCCATAACACCTTAATAATGGGGATCAACCTCCTTTAGTAGTTTCCTGACAGGGGAAGATGCACAATCAAAAACTTTCATTGAAAAACTAAGAATTTTAAGTAAAAAGGTTGAAGTCATAGAACAGTTTTGCACATAAGCCTGTCCAACCTGTGTATTACAGTTTTTCTCCATTGGTTTGGCTCATTTCTTGAAACTGAGATGACATTCTCATAACAACATGGACAAATCCCCAAACTATCTTGCAGTTTCTCACAACAGAATGGCATTTATCATTGCTTTCATCACATTTCCAAATGCTTTGTACATGTGTCAAGCCTTTAGTACATCCTTGCAAATAGCTATGTACAAGTATCCTACAGTTAACACAATCAGCCAACATTTAGTACATTTTTCAAATGAATGTATCTTGCTGATCTATCCCAATTGGTTGGTTTTCAGTGTCATGGTTATTGTCCTCAAAACATGTCAGCACATTTTCATCGTATAAGTCATCATATGCAGAATAGTCTGCTCAATTGTCAAAATAGTGTTAGGAAACTGGAATAGAATACAGTACATATTTTGGAAGATGTTATAGTAAATTTAGGATAATCAGGTTAGGTGAAATAAGTTTTTGACTAACGAAGGAGGCGTGTATAACCATGTGCGCGGCCATCTCAGAAAATGGTGTGGCCACCCACAATGCAAGTTTGGGCCCATACAACACAGATAAACTCCTCCGTTTCCTGGATCAACTGTATCTTGATCTGGTCCCAGAAAATGAGAGGGGTCTCGAAGGGCCCCACCTACCCCAGTTTGTAATTATATGGGACAACGTTAGTTTCCACCGGGGTCCACGCATCCGGGGATGGTTCAACATGCATCCAAGAATGCACAATGTGTTCTTGCCACCATACTCTCCATTCCTCAATCCTATCGAGGAGTTTTTCTCTGCTTGGAGATGGAGAGTGTATGAACACCATGCGGAAAACCAGAGGGCTCTCATGACTGCAATGGACGCTGCCTGTGAGGACATAACAGGGGATCAGTGTAGAGGATGGCTCAGGCATGCACGACGCTTCTTCCCGCGCTGTATCTCAAGAGACAACATCAGATGCGATGTGGATGAGAATCTGTGGCCGAACAGAGCACAGAGAATGGATGGCCAGGAAGATGAGGATGGTGACCAGGAGAGAGAGGGGAGTGACCGTGACTAAACAAAATGTCTTCATTTGTGACTCTTTGTATTTACAGTGCTGATTTGTTGATTTTTTTCTTTTTTGTGGGTTTTTGTATTTTGTGTACACAGTATATTTTCCTTTTTTACGGTTCCCTACCTACTGTAATGTGTACAATTTACGTTAGTTGAGAATAAAAATGAAAATTCCTCGGCAGAATGAGTGCAGTGTGTGTGTGTGGTGTGAAAATGTTATGCCTATAGTTAGAAATATGCCATGACAAAGCGTCTAAGCATTTTGACTTGCAGTACTTACACAATACCAAAGGGACAATGCATTTTGGAGGCACTGACTAGTTATATGAGAAGGGAATGTAGTTTTGACTGAAGGGTAAACTGTTTTGGGAGCTGTACAAACATTGCCAGGTGATCCATGTAGTTGTGCAGTACCATCCAAGTTATTTTGACAGAAGTACTGAATGAATCAAAATGTGCCAAAGCAATTGAGAAGGATCCATGCCATTTTTATGGTACTGACTATTTACATGGGAAAGGGATTTCATTTTGAAGCATGGATGAGTAGTTTTGGGAGACAAATTACATTTTGCTGGTCATCTGAAGTGTTGTGCAGTTTTTGGCCAAATTGCTTTATAGTTATGAGAATGTCATCTCAGTTTCAAGAAATGAGCCAAACCAATGGAGAAAAACTGTAATAAAAGTCCCTCGTCAGTCGGTCTGAGATCATCTGAAATTTTGAAATCTATAGGCCTGTTAATACTTAGGTAAGTTTCTATCCTGCTTGCCAAAGACATAGAAATATCTAGACAGCACTTGCATTACTTGTAATACTAATATGTTTTGGAGCAGTTCCCTGTGGTTAAGATGTAAGCCCTTTTAATTAGGTGTTTGGCATTTCAAATAAAGTGGAAAAAGTAATTTTACACTCTCATACCTGTTCTATTTGATAACTGTCAGCTTTCACAAATGAATGCTGAAACATGTAGGGTTTGACTGACAGTGACTAAACTGAAGGCGAATTACCATACAGTAGGTATAATATGGAAACACTGACGTAAACAAGGGCTTAAATTGGACCCTTTGATATGGAGATGAGTAACAGATTCCCAGCCAGGAGTTTAGATTCGACAACTAAACATAAATCTCAGATGACTTTCTTTTTTATTTTAGGCATCTGAAGCTTCTATTATGTGACTGAGGCGCCACCAACAGCAAATTCACACTTTTGTTTGCTTACATGGAGTGTTTCCCAGATGTCATTAAGCACATGGATTTGGGTGAGTGCAAAGAACACCCAGAGGTGTGTCTGTATTTTCATGCTCAGTTGAGGAGAGGCAACTTGTCACACAGTGTCAGAATCCATCAGCCTGCGCCTGACCTAGAATTTTAAGCACAGATCTAATATCTGAAGAATGAAAACAATGGATGTCTCCATTACTCCCAAGGGCTCTGAGGCCTCAAGAATAGCTTCTCTCCTCTTCTATTCCGGCTGTCTGTTTTCAAGTCAGAAGATAAATGAACATGCTTTGATACAGCTTGAGGAAAAAAAAATGAATGTCAAAAGTCCCAGTGGAGCCCTCTGGAATAAAAAGGAATGGGACAGAGAACCAAACTTAATGCAGAGCTGCACCACGCTTTATGAAACTAGGCTGTCCTAGTCGTATCCCTGGTCATTTCCCATAACCTTCAAAGGCTAACCTAATTTGCTCATGTTTCGTTAAGAGACATCCCAGACTTAAACTGTTATTCAATGTTAAACAGCTGCTATTTTTTGTTCATTTTCAAGTCCACAAACTAATTACTTTGCCAATATTACCTATTTAATATTACAAATGTGCGACTTAAATGAACAATATTCCCTATACATATCTTAATGCCTGTGACCCTTTACTAATGGTGGTTAATTAATGTTTTGACACCACGCAACTGAACTACCAGTGCCCCTGTAAACAAGTAATTAGTTCTGAAACATAATGTGAAATTACATTGCAGTCTGCATCATCATTTAATGAGGTATTCAATCAAAGAAATCAAATGTTAAACTGCTAATTCGGTCACTGATACATAAGAAATACCCTTAAATGTATAGCTAGAATTTGGCTTTTACTTGGATAACAAAGCATTAAAGATGCTTTAATTTGCTTTTGCTCTTGAATCTATATTTAATGTAATCTGTAGCGCATCTGTATTTATGGAAAATAAATTGTCATGAGATTGACAGGACCAGCTCGCAGTGGCCCTTTAAGTGAAATTATTAATGATGTCATTATTGTGTCATTTGATTAAACCAACGTTATCATCATCGTAATTTTTGGCTTTAAAACAGTCAAGTGTTTACGAATCGAACCTTTCAAATCAAGATAGGACCATCGTGTGTTTAAAAAAGTCCATAGATTGTTTAATACAACATACCATATTCTGAACAATTCAACATCAACAAAATTTTGTTAATTAAAAAAAAAAAATCTGCATATTACCTTTATTGCACAGAACAATTTGAATGTATTTTCCATAGATTTCTTTTTTAGTACCTTTTTTTTTTGTAAAAAGTTGGCTTGGACTACATGGTCAATATAGTCCAGGGTTAAAAAAAAAAGGAGTAACAGAAACAAAAAACAGAATCCCGGGATCACTCAGGACCAAAAAAGGCTAGGTACAGTAGCCACACTTTGAACAAAGAGAGCATTCATAATCAGCAAGAGGGAGAACCATGAGCCATATCCAGTGTTTTTTTTTCCTTTATGCAAAACAGATTACACCAAAGCTGCTTCAGATTGCTCCATGGGTGAAACATCTGTGTCACTCCATCCATCTGCATATTCTGTCCATACTTCCAGCCCATTACTGTGTTGTTGTCTGTAATGTCATCCATCATAAATAACTTAGCCTTTATCCTCACACACGTTTGCAAAGCCCAGCTGTCCACAGTGTGTACTTGAAGAGGTAAGGCTGTAACCTCAGATTTTATATGCAGAGCCAACTGGGAGCATAATATGCACAGTTCTTTTTCCCCTGACAAACATTGCACATTTCTGGGGAATAGCAAACCTGTAAATGATCCTGGAAGGTAATATTTCCCATGGCTTTAATGGGGGGAGCATTGGCATAAATAAATTTTTGATTTCATAAAAACAACCAAGAAAAACCAACTATGAAAGAAATATTCTACAGCTTGAGGAGCACATTGTATCCAAAAACATGAGCACCACAACCTGTATTCCCCACAATATTGTTGAGCACAAATAATACCATTACATATTAGTTTTTGAAATGTAATTTTTAAAAAGTCAGGGATAAGCACTTATAATATCAACGTACCAATATCAACCATTTTTTTTTATCACAAATCTGTAGGCTGGATGCTGCATCTACTGTTAGTACAGAGCATCATACCCCCGGTATCTCACATTCTCTTCTGTATCATGCCCTCAATCCATGTGTGAGTAGTCTGGGTTACATCTGAAAATTAGAGATGAGTGACACTGATACTGATATCAGATACCAGACTCAAAAGGTTCTATTAGACCATTTCCCCAATGCTAAAATCCTCTACCAAGAGCCACATTAAACAACAGCATTTTCTAAATAGAGCTCTATTTATCTTTCTAAAAACGCAATTATTCTTATGTACTGTTTGAAAGATTTGTATGGTGCAGTACTGAGAATTGGTATCAGTAGGAAAGGTTGCACTGACGCATCACTGAATCTATGTCTTTTCAGATAACTTATTAGTTGTTTTGCAGTACCACCCACTACTTTCTAGGTTTCTAATATAGTAATATATAGTACATCACAATTTGTATTTCCCATAATAGAATTGTGTCATACCATGTAGTGTATTTCTGCTAATTGCTGGGGCATACTTTTTCAACAATTTTTATTCGATGATACACTTGAAGGATTACAGAACAATCACTGTTGGTAAGAAAAGAGACCATATGTAGCACAGAGCATTCACAAACGTAACACTGATGTATTGTAAAGATGACGTATTTGAAATGCATCAATGTTGTATAAATGTGCTCATCAACCCATATACATCTCATTCATGACTTGACATCTAGCCTTGGAAACAAAACAACAAAAACAAACACTAAATAAAAAAATACAGACAAAAAACAGCGATGGCCAAAATATGATCTGCCCTTTGCATTCTGGCTGTTTAAAATGTTTTTCTTTTCTGATATATTTTTCCCAGTATAAATCCACAGGAATATGAACTGCTTATGACAAATCCGACTTTCAGTGAATGCCCCCACGGGCCTTGTAGAAACCACCAATGCACTGTAGCACTGGGTGTGCTTTCATTCCCTCTCACTTGTGAAAGTCAGGAACTGCCCTCCTCTCTTGTACTTCAGTCAGGAAAAAAACAGAGCTCTATGTTAACAGACCAGGATCCACAGGTTTGAAAGAGAGGAAAGAAAATGTCTTCTTTTCCATTTGTCTTATTTTTGAGTTCAAACTGAATAAATTCCACAGCCCTGTTAAATCATTTTCATATTAAACTTGCGAGGAGCATCCACTGTGCTGCTGCTCATGCCAGCGTCCGATTTCCGTGGCACGTACTCAATCTCAATGTTGTGCTTAGTGTTGCCCTTACCTCTGCTCCAAAGGAAGAGCAGTACCAGGCAAAACAAGACGACACCGAGAAATGAGATGAAGCCCATTGTGGTCGCAATGATCAATGTCTTTATGTCAAAGGGGAAAGGAACATTGGCTCGTGTACCGTTAGCACCAGTTTCTGTAGGTTGGTTGGAGATGAAGGCAAAAGTCTTGTTGGGCTGGTGTGGCCAGTCAGGCGAGTAGCTATGGATGTGCAGGTGAGCAAGAGAGGTATCGTTTCCGCCTGCATTGCTAGCTATACACACATATGTACCATTGTCCTGAATCTGAGCATAGCGCACCTCAAGGGTACCGTCTGGCAACACGGAGAGCCGTCCAATTGTCTTGGTCGTGATAAACTTTTTCTGTGGGGATAGCCACATTATCACCGGAGCAGGATCTCCATCAGCTTGGCAAGCAAAATGAACAATGGCTCCCTCGTCAACAAATTTCTGCTGGGGTTTGCGATCCCTAATCCTAGATTTGCGACATGTGAAGTAGTTAGGCTGCAAAACATCTGGGAAGTCTTTGAATTCTTTGCCTTGGACAAACTCAGGGGAGGCACAGGTAGGCTGCTGCCTGTTGAAGTTAAGTCTCCAGCGTCGTCGGAAAACCCATAACAGTCGGCAATCACAGGCCAGGGGATTATCATACAAGGCAAGGGTTTCCAGGTTGCCAACTGAATGGAAAGCAGACTCCTCTAAAGTGCTAAGAGAGTTTCCAGACACGTTTAGGATCTTCAGGTAGTTTAGACCACGGAAAGAGTAGGGCTCAATCATTGCCAGTCTGCCACCTACCAGGTGAAATTCCTGCAGACGAAGAAGATCATGGAGCTTATTCCCCTCAATGGTATGGATAGGGTTATATGAAAGATTAAGAAAGCGCAAATAAACCAAGTGCCTCAGGGCTACATAAGGAATCGTGGTCAGGTTGGCATTTGCAATGGTCAGGGAGGTGAGATTTAATCCATACAAGCAATTTGGGGTCATCGTATCCAAATATGGCCAATTGGCTATTTCCAACACTTTTAGACGGTAGAGTCGTTTAAAGGAGTAATCCTTTATGACGTTGATATTGAGGAGGCGTAGCCTGAGGGTAATCAAACTGTGGAGGTGGGTAAAAGCCTCTGTTGGCACAGAGGACAAGTTGCACTTCTCAAGACTCAGGTGCTCAAGGCTACTTAGGCCATGAAAAGCCCGGTGGGAGATGAAAACCAGGTCGTTATCACCCACCTCCAAAGACCGGAGGTTATACAAATCCTGGAACATGTAGTCCAACAGGATGACAATCTTGTTCTCACTTATGTCCAACTGTGTGAGATTGCTCAGGCCTGTGAAGACACCGAGCTGGATCAGCTTAAGTTTGTTGCTACGCAACCCCAATGTCCGCAAGCCATAAAGGTTGTTGAAAGCTCCAGGTTCAATAGTGGAGATTGTGTTTTCACTGAGCTCCAGGTGTTCGAGGTTGGCAAAGTTGGCAAACTCATCTGGGTTGATGGTTCTAATGCGGTTCTTGCTGAGGTCCAGCAGTTTTGTTTCTGCAGGAATGCCTTCAGGAACTGTCATGAGCTTCTTGCGGTGGCACATCACAGAGCGCTCTTGAACATTGCACTCACAGCGGGATGGACAGCCTGTCGTAGAGCCAGACAGCACGGTGCCTAGCATCAGGATCAGAATGGGCTGCCAGCAAGCCACCAGGTAGCTGTGCCCAGTCGCTTCCCCGGCCGCCATCTTATTGGTTACCTAGGGAGACACAGACACAATGCATAACATTTAGTTACAACATGAAATAAATACGACTGTCACACTGATGACTATGACTACCTAAAATTTAAATTTCACAAAATTCCATCAGACGAGGGAAACAAGGCAAGGAAATCCAATGCAGATTTTAGAACGTTAAAATACAAATGCTGACAATAGGAGAAAATTCAGATGAAGTTGTATAGCATGGTTTTATATCACTGAGATATGGGCTGACATTCAAATATGCTGTTCTCTGCTAAATTCAGCAATTTCACATCATATTTGGTGGAACTTGGGGGCAGTGGAATTAATTGACACCTTTATAAACTTGTATTAAAACACTTTCCTTTGGCGACTGTGTCTTCGCTGCTAGATGGTTAGTTCACCAATGTAAGTGCTTAAAGGATGCCATTTCTAGTGTGACACAATTCCTAACAGAACTGTTCAGACGAGTATGAATACTGCTGCAATATTCATGACACAGACTAAAGATGATTAGAGGTGGGCGGTTACGAGGAATAAGGTATGTGCTTGCATAATTGAGAGTGCTGACAGCCTTGGATTCTGCATCGTTCACTTTTCTACACAGAGCTGCTTGGAGCTTGAAAAGGTATTTCAAATGCAAGCAGTTGTGAATGCACAGCATTATATCAGACATATTTGTGATATAGAAGAAGTACTGAGCCTAGTTCCAAATCTACATAAATCTTGCACTGTCTTCCCATTGTATCTGCTGTGAAATGCTGAACATCATTTTCACTGCACACCTTCAGCCGATCAATCAGTCAATGCTATCACCCTGATATAAAGTGAAGGGGCGCAGCTTCAAGTGGAATTAACAGCATTTTTCAGACGGTAATCCAATTTGTGCTGTGTCACAGACACGTAGGCTGAAACCATCTGTGGTTTGTACTGGTACCATAAAGTATTTTTTCAAACCCCACTTTTTTTTCTTCCTCCTTCCAGGCTGAATTAGTTGTGAGTTAAAAAAAAAAAAAGCAGTAGGTGGTTGGAGCAGAAGTAGCAGGAGGACACAATCAAAGACTGATGGTGGCAAGTGTGATGTATGTGCTGTGGCTGACACTTGGCTCATGCAATCTTTTACAATAAAATATGGACCATACACCACCAGGTAATTGGATACAGAGAGATAAATACAAGGTTTTAAAGCAAAAAAAAAAAAAACAGACTTAATTTTAATGTCATCTTGTGGCATGCCTCCAGCCTTTCCATTAACAATGCAATTAACAATTGATTTTATCAGTTATATGCAAAGAACCATGATGCTTTGATTTGCAGGCAATGAATCTGACATCAGTTGTATGAGACATTCAGCAGTGATCACATATTTTGCCAGTTGTATGCAGTTTCCTCTCTTCCTCTAAATTTGTTAATTGCTAACGGGTTTTCCTGATTCACAGAGGGGTTGTGGAGAAGGACAATGTAGACTTGTGCTTGAGCAGATTTTATGGACCATATTACATGTGACAGATTGAGATTGCAGAGAAAAGGAGAAAAATCTGATTTTATATTTGACAGTTAATTATGGAGTGACATGTTACTATCATTAGGTGACTGCTAATAACATTTTCCCCACTGAACCAATCAACAACTGGACAGCTGCCACATCAAAAAAAGGGGTTTGGGGTTTTTATTTACTTCACTCAATTTCATTTTATTCCCTCTGAGGTCAAAGTTCAGAATGGGCATTTGATGGTGTCAACTGTAATCAAGTGAAACCAAGTGACTTCAAAACAGACAGAGATGATGGTTTATCCAAGATCAGAGACCTGCACCAGAGCCTGCTTTTCTCCTTGCTGTCTCCAGCCATACTTCATATTTAATCATTCTTATTTCCAAACCCACATTGATCAAGTCAGGGCTGAGCACTGTGAGATGGAGTGGTGTGGAGCTTTGTATGTCAAGCTAAGACACCTAAGAAGGAGTGGCCTTATCACAAGCTCAATTCCATCTGTCACCCTCTATCATGTGGCTATCGCATATTGGATATCAGTCAATGAGATGCTATTATGTCCAACTCTATTACCACTGACACTGAAACCCAATCAGCAAAATGATCAAATCATAATCCCTTGTTGGTTAAGCTCCATGACTGCAACTTCAGCAGGTTATGGACCCCAGCCAGGCTTCTTAATGAGTCCACACACTCTTTTACACTGGGTCAAAATCCCCATAAAATGCACTTGATTACTCAATCATAATACATCTGATTATTTTCAAGATCCATTAGAAAGACACAATGTTACAAAAGCTTTTATAGTCATTTAGTCAAAATGTTTTTCCATGACAGAGCAGCTCTGGCATTTATTAAACATGGCTTCAGTGGCAAATCTATAAGGAAACAAGTAAAGACTGGAACACATTAAGACGAAGAATGCCATCCATGGGTAAACATTTGCAGCTCTGTTTTGTTAATGATCTGCCGTTATCATTCCCTCGCAGGCATGTAGTCTGAATGCGGGTCTTCATTCCAATCAGCACTCCAGTGAGCTCCCAGAGAATTAATTGAGGTGAAGTGAGAGGGACCGTGCTTCTCAAAGGAATGTGATCGAGGAGAAGTGAGACAACAGTGCTCAATAAATGAGGACCCACTGGTCCAAGACCAGTAATAACTACATCATTGAATGGTGAGGATAAGTGCCTTTATGACAGAATCCACTGGGATCCGGAAGATGTAACCTTGTATCAGGAAGTGGATGGTGCCATATGCCCGAATAACTACAGAGGTGGTATAAGTATAGCCATCTCATCAGTGCATGTGCAATCATAATTAGTAAGTAATCATAAGTAACATTTTTAGTGCCTTATGTCTCAAACAAAGAAATATTTACTACATGATTTGCTTCATTCAACCTTCCTGACTTGTGTTCTTTCAGAACATTTTTGTGGTTTGCGTCTGTGACACAGTAAATAATGAATTTTGAGCTCAGTCTAGTGATGATAATTGTTCTTTATCAGGAAAGAACTTTTCTTTTTCTTCTACAGTTTATTGCAGTCCTCTATCCACAGGCTAACAGTGCTATAACCCTGACAAAATATCAAGCCATAATTACTATATAATTATGGCTTGATATTTGATTTTCTCTTAGGATAGAGATATTTTTGTGGCTCCATGGTCAGTAGATTTAATGGAACAACACCATTGCCTTCTGTCCACATGTATCACTCCACCAAATCTTATTCCATGTGTCTGAATGAGGCTGTCTATTATCATTAAGATCTCCTCAATAAATACAAACATTAATGGGGTGGGGTATTGTTAAGACTCATCCATCCCCCAAAGCTTTAGTTTACCTGCCACTACACATCACTCCTGAGCCTTGTTAAATACCATGGTTAAATACCTGTAAGCTTCTGGGAAATCCCTGACATGATGCTGACGTTATCTGAAACACAAAGTGTTAAAAGCCTTTAAAGCCCGTTCCTCTGCAAACTGCTTTGTCAGCTGCAAGGCTAATCCTGAACGAGCAGATCCAGCTGCAGATTTTATTTACTGTAGTATTTGCATGATGAAACAATTTGCAGTAAGCAGATGTATCACCAATCTCCCCATGAAGTAGATCTAATAAATTCAGATGGGGTTTGACAGTTTTTTTTTTTCAGCATAATTTTTCATAATTTGAAAATTAATCTGCTTAATTGTGCGTCCTGATAAATAAAAAACATTGTACCCAGCTGCTGAGATTATAAATTAAACTGCTTCATAAGATGCTTATCGATTCAATTCTTGCAGTAAGTAGCAGCTTGGAGTTATAATACAGAGCGTGTTTATTGACAGCCACATTTTTGGCTAAATCCATCTTAACCAGGAGTGTCTGACCTTTAGCTCCCCAAGTAAGATCACTTTCACGCTGCTATAATGTCTCCTAGCTGAATTTTCAAGAGTCCATGTCATTGAGAAGCTAAGCTGCCGGTGGGATAGCTCGCTGGAGCTGGGCCTGTGAAATGGCAGGGCTTAAATGTAAGCCGACGCCCGACAGATGGACAGCAAAGCCCTAATCCAGGCGAAGAAGCCGGTTGGTGCAACAAGGTGCAGAATTCCTACAGTGGCCAGCTGTTGTCCTGACTAAACTCTACTATGAAACCTGTCTACATGTCCCTCCTGAACTTCACCTCCAAAAGGGGTCACCTACTCTTTCTGTGCCAGTTCTCTGCCTAGAAATACTGTTCATAAGAGGAAAAATCATATTCAGAGTGGAAAGCATCCACAGTAGTTAGTTTAGAGGTTAATAATATTCAATCTACCCTCATTCATATGAAAAAAGGACGGACAAAATAATAGGAACACATATGGCTATGCATGTTTTGTTTTTTTTGTCTCTCTGCTGTACTCAGGTCTGTCTTTGGAAAGCATGATTTCATAAAGATTATAATAATAAACAGTTAATGATGGTATGCAATTCAACCACCATATATGTCACCCAAAATTACCAAAATTGAATTAACTCTCTTTAAAAAAAAAAAGGTTAAACAAGGGTAAAGTTGCAAATATAAAACTTATTTTAAAGAAAGGAGAAATATTAATCGGTGGTGTGACTATATATATATATTATATATATATATATTTTTTTTTTTTTTTTTTTACACATGTGTGTGGGTGTTGTGTGTGAGGGAGTTTGTCTTCATGTGATGTTCTATCGTTATTAAGCTCATTAGCCTCATCTCCCCAGCTCCGTTCAGAGAATCACCATTCATTTCTGGTTCTTAAAGACGTGTTTTCAAAGTGGAACGGCCTTTAGAATGTCAGACTTTTATTAAGAGAATCCAGGATTTTCAGAAGGACTGAGATCAGCCCGCACTAATGAGAACCCACACTCCTTTCACAGCATCCAAGAAATAAAAAAGAAGCCTGCCAATAGTTGCTTAAAAAAATCACATATCATTTCGATGAAAGCCAGAATAGATTGACACACATGTTCAACGAATTCATTGGTGAATGATGTGTGTGGTTGTGACAAATAATACAAGTTATATATATCTTAACACCATCTGACCACATTACCATTTTTCAAAAAGCTTTTGAAAACTATGTGATGCAGCCAATATCAAGATGTCCATATTATTTTTTCCTTTGTTTTTATAATGTCATCCTGTTCATACAAGCATTATAATATATCACCCAAACTAAGCACAGTGTAGCCTCCAAAAACTCCCAGCATTTTGGATATGAGAGCTACACAGGTGCACAAAAAAAGACATACTGTATCTGTGCAGTACTGAGTGGGTGAATCTGATGTATGCATCATAGCGGCTGCAGTGGGGAGCAGGAAGTAACTACTGTAAGCAGAACAGCTAGATTGTGAAAGATTGAGCTCCCCCAGAGAGAGCTGCTGGAATGGCCATTTCCTTTTTTTTTTCTCCTCCCCAAGGCTAAGAGAAAATGTTCCACAGGCGGGAGAGCTGCTGCACACACACACACACACACACACACACACACACACACACACACACACACACACACACCACACACACACACTGTTCTAAAATGTCTGTTTGTCTGTGTATTGCTTTGTTCCCTCCCTCCCCCTGCCCCCACCTCACTCTGAGGCCCGATCTTTCTTTTGGGACAACTTGCTGACAGAGCCTTGAAGACTTGAGGCAACTGTGTCACAGGGGGCACACAGTAACACATGGACTCTTCTCCGAACACTGCAGGAGATGCCAGCCTTTAGTGCTTCGGAGCAAAGCTCGCTCGCTCCACCCGGCACAACTGAAAACACTGCAGCCGTGGCAATAAATGCAGAAACAATATGAGACAAAGGTCACAGTGCTTAGACTTGTGAGTTCTAAACTAGATACTGATCTTGGATGAATGTTTTAGCGTGTGGGCTGAACCTGGCTTGTTCTAGTTTGTGTAGTTTGCAAGACTGAAAGACCAGCACTAACAAGGCCCCATGAGGTGCTTTAAGAACATCTGTTTCAAGCAATGGGCCAGAGAGGATATGTTTGGTTTGTTTTTTTAACTCAGAAGATATTATTTTGTTAGATTTCACATCACAAGCTTTGTTTGTCACCAACTGCTGTGAAATGGCTATAAAAGGTTAAAAGGGCGTAAAGGTCACAGATGCCTGAAGACTGCTGCAATGCATATTTCATTAATCGATTAGTCATTCACGGAACGCAGTCAACACATTTGATAAATGATCAATAAAACGACTGTCAAGCAAAAAACCTCCAACATGACCTTTCTCTAGATTCTGACATGTAAACATAGTTGCTCTGTGTATCATTAAGAGTAATATCTCTGGACTGTTGATCAGTTAATTGAAAACATACTTAAGTGTGCCTAATTATGCAGATATTTACAACAAACACACATTAACACTCTCAGTTACTTACAGCTCTGTAGCATACACAAGCTTATTAAAGGTTATTTCAAATGAATTGTTCACGGTACTTAAGTTTCGCTTCAGATCTTCAGCACACAAAATAGTCCCTGAGGCGGTATTAAAACTTCAATGGAAAATACTCATTCTTCAAAGTTGCTTTGCTCACACTTAAAGAAAAGCCTGATGTGATTGTTTGCACTACGTCATGGAAAGTGCCCATGTAACAATTAGGATAGCTTCTAGTTAAGATACACATTTGTCTTTTGTGAACGAGTGTAAGGAACCCTTTTCCTTCTCCAGCGTAATCTACCCACCAGCTTCTGTTTAGGGAGGAACACTGAGGTCTGGCCATTATTATTGTAATGAATTCACAGGCTATTGTTGAAAAAAGCAAAGGAGCTTAGGAAAATAACACATTCCCCCATTGCTGCTTTGATGAGCGACCATGAAAATATTCACTTAATTAATCATCCATCTTTTTCACCTACATGAGACGTCTACTTGATTTTCTTTTTTTTTTTTTTGCACATTAAATCCAGTTTTTATTAAAAGGCAACTGCAAATGAATCAAAACAAACTTCATTATACGATGAGATCCAGTAGCCACCTGAAAATTCACTTGTGTGACTGTGAAAGGAAAGTGTAATTACTTCCTGTGTTTTTATGTAAGGCAGTCTATTGAGCCTGAAGGACATATAAATATATAAATCAAGCTTCATTCATGCAGTAATTACAGACAGAGAATAAAAACATGATAAAATTATAAAATAAAAAATACAAGTTAAAAGCCAGACCCACTCAAGACCACGAACAGACGATGTGCGATGATCTAAGGAGTCTGGGGGTGAGAAGTTCAGAGATATATTTAGGGGCGAAACTGTGAGGGAGATTTATAGACAATTAGAAAGATTTTGAAATTGATCCTGAAGTGAACGGAAGGCTGGTGTAGGGATGTCAGAAAAGGGGTTGATGTGGTCTTGTTCCTGGTGCAGGGAGGAACCCGAACATATTACTCTTCTCACACAATTTGTGAGGGAATACATTTTTTCCTTAGATGAAGTGAGTGTGTTTGACAGATGACCTGTGTGTGTGTGTGTGTGTGTGTGTGTGTGTGTGTGTGTGTGTGTGTGTGTGTGTGTGTGGTGTTTCTATTTGGGTGAGCTCTTCTGCTGACTTATGGAACAACCACTATAACAGCTCATTCAGGATGTGGCTTTAATAGCTGCGACTCCACCACAAGCTAAACTGGTTCCTCTATTAAGGAAGTCAACATGGAAACGTGCCTTCATTTTATAATGAATAATTAAGGTTGTATCTTATTGGCTTGAAGGAAGTGTGATGGGCACAGTGTGGAGTGGCTCAGGGCCATATTGACTTTAATTGTGACTGGCATCTACAGGCTTTCCTCCCAGCGTGGTGAAGAAAATGTCCCCTTTGCTTAGCTGGCCCTGCAGCTCACTGTGAGGCCTTTAAAGGGAAATGAGCTGTAATTAGCTGATAGAGAGGTGACCCCGATGCAGAAAATACCACGCTAATGCACTGGGATCAGACTCTGGAGGATACTGTTGTTGCCTTCAAGTCGCAGAGAAAAGCATAGATTAGACAAACACTGGCAAAGGGGAGCTCCAGCAATGCAGGCTTTGTTTTCAATATTCAGTATTGTATGTCAGTATCTATGGAGTGCAAGATCTGAGCATGGAATGTGACAGCTTTATTTTTCTGTATAATGTCAGGATGAATACAAATGTTTGCCATAATTCTTTATTGAAACCTTATCGTGTTTGTATTATGCGTTCATGTCAAATAATAAAAATTGCATAATGATATTTCAGCCTATATTTAAACTCACAAATACCATAATCTGTGTCCAGTATCAGTCGTGCTTCACTCTGCATCTTGAATTATTTAATGATCTATCTGATAACTCCATTGGCCTCTGGTGTATAATGAGCTTATTTAAATTTATTGGCTTCATTTCCTGTAGTGATGTAAGTGAATTTATGTGGAATTATTTAATTGCATGGTCCAGATGAGTGTAGGTAGTTTAGAAAAATGCTCTTTGATATTTGATTAATTACTGTTAAAAAAGAAAAAGACAGACCTTTAATTTTAAAATAATTTCAATAACTACCAAAACATTTAGTGTCTTGATATGAGGGCACGGCTGGTGTTACTGGCTGATTTAAGTTCATTACAGATCGGTTTTGTTAAAGATGTCAGGATCAGAAAGATAGGTTGGAGGTAATTTACATAGTTTGTCCACCAGAGAGCACTGACAAGATTTTCGACTAAAAAATCCATGTGATATATGTTCATATATCAGATGGATATGATATGTGCTGATATTTGTTCATGTAATAAGAAAAAAAAAGAGATATTCTTAAATATGATTATCAGCCTCAGAAATCGGATATCGGTCTCACTTTTCTTTGTTTGTTAATATAGCTGCTAATCTTTGTGACGATGTTGAACACACGATTCTTTTGTACATTTCCTTTTATGATTAAAAGCGTAAATATCCAACATCACTTTAAGGAGCAAGGTTGTCTAATAACACAGCCCTGAACTGCAAGAGCCATTCCTCTTCAGACCAGTATTTTGTGGCATTGAACAGATTAAAGCAATTATCACAGTGTGTGTTTCCCAAGGCCTCCCTTCCACCTCTATCTGTACCTTTTAATAACTCACCACTTTTCACAATGAGTCAAAGAGAGTATAAGCAATACAAGAACTTCCTATAGCCTCAACCTAAGCTCATTTTTCTTGTTTTTATAATGGCATAGTTCTTTCAAATACTTGTTTTTGTAGGACACCCACAAAGGTGAACATAATTCAGAAGCAGAGAGGACAGTGTTTCATGGATTTCAAATGAGTGCCAGAGTAACCACATCTTCAGCAGGAAACAATTTCATCTCGAAATGATACATTCAAATCCAAAAAAAAAAAAAGGTCTATAGTTTGTTTTTTCTCCACACACAGTTCTTGATTCATGGCTCCCAAATGTACAGACTCATGTATAAAACTGCCGGAGCAAAGTCACCTCAGTTTACCCATTTAGGATTTATCTCCTTCAATGGCATGGGCTCAGACAGAAACACTGTCTCATAAGTGCTTTATCAAAAACCAGAGGTGCATTATGAGAAGTGCACACGAGCTAGCCAAAGCTCTGAGGCAGATTGTGTTTCTGCACCATAACAAAACACAATGTGTGTTTTTCCTCCTCTCCGCTGCAATGTGAGAAAAGTCAAATCACCAAGATAACCTTCCAAGCAATTAGTCACAGGTCTGCAGTGTATCAATGAGGTCTTCTCGTTCACCCACTTTTTATACTGGTTCTTTTTAATGACCGTTGACCCAGACATCCATCTGCTGACTTTCAGCACTACAATATAACGAGAGTGTGCCCAGAACAACAAGGCATCTGAAATTCATACACTTTCAAACAGTGACTCAGGAGACCCACTCCAGCTAACATGAATCACCCAATTGTATATGCAAACCAAATGGTGCCTGTTGAGGCGTGCAAGCTGATTGTAAATGAATTGTCCAAAGGCTACGGTTGGCTAGGTCATCGATTCAAATGGCTTTCTGCTGATAAAATATTCTGGACAATTGACATGTACCAGCAGTGAAAATAATTGATAGTATACAGGTTATACTGTGATTTGTGACATGCTGTAGCTCATATATATGAATCTGAAACGCTCACACACAAAACATAAATCAATCAAAGCCAGAAAAAAATATTCCAGGAAACCTTGAGGGACTGAGATGTTTACCCCTACTGTGTATTTCCAATACACCACAGCTCATCAGTAAATCCCTTCATTCCCACTTTCAGCATCCAATATTTATATGTTTCTCTTTTTTTCTAAGTATCATTTCACCAAAACAACCTCATGTCAGTGCTTTCTTTCTTCCCTCTCCACAGTCTGAGTGGAGCAGGCCTTCATCGACCTCACCGTGGCCCCACTGCAGAGATAGGGGGAGCGTAATCCACGTCCTCTGAGAGATCACCCAGAAAGATGAAGTCTTAATTAGCCAGATAAAACCCCACATAATAACGCTATTGATACAGACTGGGAAATGAGGACTAAGCAAAACAAAGGACTACTGTATAAGATGGCCGAGATGGGTTTGGGAGACAGATAGCAAAGTCGCTGCAGTGGATGGAAAAAAAAAAGGGCCAGTTCACTCTCACTCTCACAACTCCAGCTGGGGAGCATTGTCTCATCTCTCTGAGCCATCCACCTGCTCCAAATTCTCTCATAAGAAGCTTAGAGAAAAATGCTGACCTTCATATAATCAAAGATTATGTGGAGGAAAACAACAACAGTTTTTTGGACTACTTAAGCAATAGCACTCAAGGGAGGCTCGAGCAATTAAAGGCAAAATTACTTGTCTAAGCTGTCCTTGCATCCTCCCATTGCCTATCTTTGGTTCCCCATAGTATTAGAGGAGGTCATGAAGATAGTAAAAAGAGGAGAATCACATCTCACTAGCACTGCTAATCCTAGGGGTACAAGAGGGAGGAGAATCTCCCTTTTAAGAAAGATAATCTAGGTATTTCACATCCTACACATGGATCAATGACAAAGTGACCCTGTATAGTAATACCAGATGGCTTTAGGGTTGGCAAAGACATTGCAAATCCCTTGTGAACACATGCACCCCTCAGAAAAGTTGCATGAGAACTTTATTCTTTAGGTAATACAACTGAAATACATTTTAAATGGTACATTTATGCGTGGATTACCATCTCTAAAAAAACTCATTCGATTCTGAGAGTGCAACTCATATGAAAGCCCATCCGACCTCAGTCTGCAGAACGCAGAAGTGAGCTCCGTTCTGCCACTCGCGCCTTAATTAATGAGAATGACTGTCTTCTTCCTTTGGAAAGAGCAGTGCCTTTGTTGAAGCATACTGACAAGCAGATGATATGCTTTGCTGATGCACGTTTTAGGATTTCATCTCTGTAGTCTTGCCATAATAGCCTTGTTGTGATGTAACTAGTATGACATATACACAGGAGCTGTAAGCGAACAGTCCTGAAGCACTGCTAAAGGTTCTGGGTAAAACAAAAGAGACTTCATTTGTGCACTCTGGTTGAGTAAAAGCACCCTTCTTGAGAGACAGCTGAGGAATGAACCATCCCACCTGAGAGCTACCTCATGAAATAAAACAGAAAGTTTGTGCTCTGGGCCAATAAACTGTTATTTTCAACAGAAAACCAATCAGCAACAATCTTGATAACTAATTTATTGTTGCAGTCAAGCCAAAATGCCAAACTCTGAATTCAGCTTCTCCAATTTTCACATGAACACTGTAAAATGTTCAAATGTTGTCTGATGACAACACCACTGGCTGTGGTAAACAGTGCTTTCACTATTTTTTGATGTTTTATACCAGAAGGTATTAAATCTTAAGATGTTCATTAATAATTAATGAAAATAAATGTTGGTTTGAGTACTGTTTTTTTAAATGAACCTCTAAAATACGATCATAACTCTACATCATATGACATCCAACAGTGACAGCACAATGCACACGCTTGTCTGTCATCTGAGGCTGACAGAGCAGCCCTGGTGATTGGAAGAAACACTCCATATTTTTCTGTGTTTTTACTCATTATTGCCAACATGGCAGGAGTGAGCAGAAGTAAATTCAAAAGAGCTGAATTATTTATTTGACATTTGCATATCCACCACAGGTTCGGTACCAGAGGTGAGAGTAGATTATGTAAAGGAGGGAGATTACTTCACATCATGAGTAATATTTTAAAGCATAGTGAGAGCTGTACAGTTCACTACGTGACTCACAGGAAACACCTTTTTTTTTTTTTTTCTTGCTAGAAATTGTCTCATAGTAACTTTTGCTCACCTTGTGGTCCCTTGCTGGATCAGTTATGAGATGGTAAGGGTTAAATTGAGCGGACCATTCTCTCGCCCCACATCAGCTGTGTCCTGTCCGTCTCTCTCTCTCCCCTCTGCTGATTCCCACTGGTTCCCGTACTACTTTGCACTTCTGTGGCAGCACATCACTCGCCAGCATCCAACAAGGTCAAATGCCATTTCATTTTCTCGCCTTTGATCGCCGCCTGGCTCTTTCATCAGTCTCACCCTCCCCACACGCCCATGCCACCACTACCATTTCACCGGTTCAACTGCCCTCACTCACCCCATACATTTAGAGAATGGGACCGGCAGTAGCCAAAGTTAAAATACAATACATCGGCAATCGATCAAGTTCAACTTGTCAAACTCATAAAGCCAGAGCTATGCTTTACTTTTAGACAGAATGGCAAAAATAATCCAAGTAGACCACAAAGTGCGTTTAGTTGTGGCATATATAAATCTAAAAGCATTCTCCTGGTAATTCTGCTTCTCCTGTCCTTGAATGAAGCTCTCTGCATTCTGTTCTCCTGAATGAAAGCTGGAACACACTGACTAAATGAGAATCTCCATCTCGCCTCTCTGTTTAATCAACCCTCACACACACTGCAAGAGAGCATAAAACAAAGCGTCACGAAGTTCCATAAAACGAGCGACATATTTCAAACGACATCTGCAAAGTCACAGGGTTTAAGATGCTGGTCATGTTATCTCAACATCGCTGGTTTGAGTCTGGCTGGGAACTTTTGTTATATGCCATCCCTCCTCCCTGTCCCCTAATGTCCTCGTACCTGCCTGACTTTCATCTCATAAAGAAAAAAAAATCACCCTCAAAATACTGAAAAACTGTTTGAAAATGTTTTCAGTCCAGCTTATTATGCTTCCCCACTCCTAGTTAAAGGATGTTAAAATAAACATTTTAACATGACTTCCTAATAATAGTAATAATCATTGAAAAACATGACCTGGTCATGTACTTTAGCAAATAATTCATAAAAAAAAAAAATGTGTTCAATCATGTGAAATGATGAGTTTTGATGATGAATGTTTTAGCCATTTATTTTATATTGTATTGACTCACTGTGTGAGTCTGAAGAGCTGCTTGATTTTGCTTTTTATTGCTTATTTTCATAAAAATGATATTTTGGTCAAAATAAATCAGCAATTTTGACACATTACTTTGGCTGCGAAAAGGTGTGGTGGGAATTTGTCATTATTTGTGAAAACACTGTTGAGCAAATGATGTTTGGAAAAGGAAAACAGTCAGTAATTAAAATAATTATTACCTGCAGCCTTGATTTCACGTTTGCAGTGTTTATACATTTCGATTGTTTCAGTGAGCATGTGACTATGTGGTTTGTCTCACTGAAAAGCAGGCAGGATATAGTGTCTACATGGCAGCATATATCAGACAATAGGCATATCTCAGCTGGCAAAACCAGGTATTTCATTTCCAAGCTATACACGTATCCCTGAATATAAATAGAATCCGGCAGTTGCATTCAAAAGTTGATTAAAACATGATTATTAATGTGGATGTGAACACATTGGGAGTGGCAGCATTAGTTCCAGTATTTCTGAGATGCTCCTTCTCATGTCGACTGTTGGTGGGATTATTTCTCCCTTCTCCATGTCTGGCAAACGAGCATCTCTTCATGCCACCCAGCCGGGTCGATAACCTGAAATCTTACCTCTTGTTTCCTCCCTGCACTTTTCACTCTCTTCCATCGACAATATTAGCAGTTCTTTGTTACAGTGTTCTGTCATTTCATTCTCTCTGCGATGACAGAGAGCGGGTGACAGAAAGACAGAGCGAGCGAGAGAGAAAGAGAGACAGACAGACAGACAGAGAGAGAGCTTTTAAGGAAGTTAAACAGAGAGAGCACCAAAGAGATGGAGAAAGCCTGCTTTAGGGAACTAAAAGCCTCTGCCCCTTTTATAGCTCAAAGCAAAGGCCCCTGTTGTTTTAAATCATATGGTGAATGGGAACTGACTGTCCATGTGCAAAAAGCAACTTAACGTATCTAACGAACGGAGGGGATAATGGCCTTAAAGCACATTAATGTATTTGAATTATCAGAGAACGCTTTAATCCAACTATCACAGAGGGTAGCCTTTCTATACTGTGGCAGCATTTGAACAGGGGTGTCTGTGTTCCTAATGAATTCTAATGGGATTACTGACTGTTAATGACACTGCCATGAAATAGCAACAGCAACAAAACAAGTCCGGAGACATGTTCAGACCTTATTCAGAGATAATTAGCTGATTGCAGGGGGGCAGGCAATATGCTGCTGTGCATATCGGTTAGCTTAAGCCAGAGCATGTATATTTCAGAAATACTACTACCCTATGTTTTAAACCGCTGTGTCTTTTGCTTTTGAAATCAGACCTGCACCAGACCTGGAGCAAATGACAACTTCACTTCTAAGTAGATCCTCAGTCAGCCTACTAGACAAAGCAGAGAGAGTGGAGAGTGCTAGCAGTGTACCTAAACACCGAACTCAGTGAACTCTGGATCTCAACAGGGTGGTTTAATAGCTATTACATGAGCGAGGTGGGGCACAAACACAAATCTTGTTCCCACTTATGGGAAATCATATCACATGCTCCATTCAAGTGTGGCTGTACTGTATAAGTGGAGCTGCCTATTGTCCCACAACTGGGTTTCCAGTCTCCAATGAATAGCACTATCTGAATAGATGCCTTAAGTAGAACAGATGCAACATATTGTAATTTTGATGCACAATGCTAATCATCACCGCTGCAAAACAGTTTTTCAGACTCTAGCTATAAATGCATGTGCCAATGTCAAATGGGACAATGACAGTCATTGTGTGCAGATAGAAAGGAAGGGGAGGCATTGTAAATAACAATGGTTTGGAATTCATACCCCAAAAACATCACATTTGCTGGTTTCATGCTATTTTCGAATCCAGATTATATAAAGTAGTCACTGCATACTGTCTAAATAAATCACAGTACACACTATATGTTTATGCCTACCAGAGGGAAACAAGTGAAATGAAAAGACCAATGTGCAGGATTTTGTGAGATCTGGTGAAGTTGCAGGTTGCAAACTCCCCTTGCCCTCCTATTCCAAGGATGAGAGAGAGACTGGAGCGGCCGCAAAACATTCAAAAAATATTCAAACACCCAATCTAGAGCCAGTGTTTGGTTTGTCTGTTTTGGGCTACTGTAAAATCATGGAGGTCAAACATGGAATGGAAGAAGACACGTGTCATCCGTAGATATGAAAGGCTCATTCCAAGGTAACACAAACGATTATACACTAATGGATGTATATTATAGGCCATTTCTGTGACATTCTGTAACTAGAACCTAAAATGTGACACACTGGTTCTTTAAATTGTGCTTTTTGTTTCAGCTTTAGTCTTTAGTCCCAACCCCCCAGACTGAGACGATCAACTGCCTCAGCTAATGTAATTTACAATTTACACAATTATCTAAAAGATGGGTGTCTAAATTCTACATCCGCCTAGCAACAGAGGCACCATCATAATTAATCCTACGCAGTGAATACAAATGTCCTATCCAGAGGGCTGATGAGGAGCCTTGGCAGGGACAATCATGCCTCCCCAACCATTGACCCAGGGCTTGTCCACCATCAATATTTTTTTAATAATGCATCCTCCTAAAAACTCCAGGAGGTTATTTCAACCCTGGCAATGATCAGGAGTCTGCACCTATTTGAATGGAATTGATTTAGAAGATGATAATATTATTGTTATTATTTATTATATTGTAATGTATGAATTCAAAGGAACATCAAAATGTTGGCAATGGTCAACCATTATTAGAATAAAATCTATACGGCTGCTGTATTTACATAGACTGCAAAGGGTCATGGCTTGTGGAGATCTCTACTCTCAGCATACTGGAGCCAAGAATCCATTTGTGCTGGCTGTTGAAAACATGTGCTAATCCATCTTTTCTTTGTGGACACCTTGATTTTAGCATAAAAGGAAAAGTCGCTCTCTCTGAAGGCACCTTTCACGGAAATGCTCTAAAGACATTTTCCACAACACTGCAGAGCAGATCAGAATTAACTGCACATGTTTGAGCCTCTCTGTCAAGAATCCTTTCAAGGTGAATGGACCCTACAGGCTAATGTGAATGCTTGGCATTTAGACATGCCTGTGACATGCCTCTAAAGGCTCGACTCTGTGGCGACATTTCACTTAGAGCATTACATCAAATACTAATATAGCAGTCAGAATCATAATTAGCCATTTCAGATTCTTTTTTTTTTTCTTTTGCTATTTTTTATTAGAAAGAGCCACAGAAGGACTTGGAACATTTCTGTAACATTTCATTTCATCACATGGCTTTGACCATAGGGAAACATTATTTGCAGTTGTGTGGCTGGTATCATTGACATGATGAACACAAGTGTCACCAAATTTGTGTAAATTCTGGGTTCCGTGCATACAGTAATTATGTTAATGCATCCAACATCACGAGATTAAGGGGCAATGCAATTCAATTCAACACATTTGATATCAGAAATGACACACTGAAAGCCTCTGATGAAGGTAAAGTGGAGTTCAACACATGGGTTGCAGGATAAATGAATACATTCATTCGACAAAGGTTTGTCAGAACAGCATGTCTGGGTTGGAGCTTTTTAGTTTTTGGTCACCCAGTGGCCTGCAAAACCATGAAGTAATGTATAGTGAGAGTGAAAGAGAAAGACTTCTAACATGAACACTGACGCAAAGAACAAAATCACATTTTGCTGGACACTAGCTGCTACATTATGAGACAAAAATCATGTGGTGTTTCATGAATTACGCTCAGTTTGAGAAATATATATTTGTTCATGCTCTCTGGGACATGTTCACAATAGGTGAAAATTCAAAAGGCATCACACTGCTGAGCCTTTGGAAAGGAAGACCAAAAAGATAAAAAAATGTTGATGACTTAGACAGCACTTGCAGCTGCTCTTCTCTTCCCTTCCTCCCTATCTAGTTCAAAATACATCCACCAAGGACAGCAGCGACTTGTGAACAAGGACCTGCCTCCCCCTCTCATCAAACAGCTACTATGATCCCACCGCAGGCCTTTTATAAACATGCCATCCAGCCTCGGGCATCGGTGTATCAAGGCAAGTGGCATCTAGCAGAATAGCAGGCGGGTTGTATATAAAAAACAACATAATTGCCGTCCCGGGTGAAAACTCTCAGCACTGTGTCATCATTGCATTATAGGCTGCATGGCCTCACAACTGGGAGCTAATAAACACCTTGTCAATGCAGTAGGTGTCAGCTTTACACCCAGGATGAGCGTCTCCAAAGAGACATGCTAACGCGTCACAACCCAGCGTTGGCCTGCTCACCGTCTCTATTGGTCATTTAGTGCGTTGTGAGAAGGCAAGCCTTGTGATCAGTCACCGCGGTCCAAACCGTCACCACCCACTCTGTCTCGACTGCTCCTCTGCTCCACGGTCTGCCGACAGATCTATGGTGAAGCTGATTTCTTTCACAAACGAGCAGAATGCTGCACACACACACACACACACACACACACACACACACACACACACACTCTCTCTCTCTCTCTCTTATTCTGGTTTGCTGTTCCATTCTTTCTACATGTGATTCAATTACAAACGTGCCAAAATGCAACCATACTTCATGGAAATATAAGACTGTTATGAGGAGCGTGATTTTCCTGTGACATCTGATACTCTGTATTATATCGGCCTCTATGTAGAGGTTTGGCTTATTGCAAACATTGATCAACGTGTTGTAATTCAATATAGTATGTCTACAGCAGTATAATGTTGGAGGGGAAGGGGAAAGGGAGGGAGCACAGGGTCTTTGTTACATGTGCCCTATAACCCATCGCAGGGCAGAGAGGTGAATCCTATTGACGATTCGCAGATAGCCAAGGTCAGCGGCCACACATTTGTTTAATGAAGGCGGCTGGACAAAGCGGATCACACACTTCGGCAGCCTTTTAGCTGTTGCAAGGCAACAGTCCTGATTGAGTCAGCTGCTTTAGAAATCCACAGAAAAAGGTGACAGATGCAGGGTTTTAAGCCTGGAAGTGAAGTGAGACGAACCTATAGGAACAAAGTGATGCTGTGGGGGGATTAAAGAGGAGCATTTGGTGTGATAAGGTCAGTGTGGAGTGCCACTGACATGCTTAGAGAGCAGACAACAGGTAAAATAGATTTTTTTAAATGAGGAGAGCACATGACATTCTGAGGGGAAAAACAAAGCACTCAGAATTCAGGCTATGAAACACCTCCTGTGCCACACCCTTTGCCAGTGCATCTGTGTGATATCTCACAGTGTATCAGCTATCTATCATGTTGGATTGTGAGCCCTGATAAAGCCTGAGAGGCTGCTGCTGCCTGCTCGAGCTACGGGGAGGCTGCTCCTGTTCTATCTGGCACTCCGCTCCCTCCGGCTATTTATAACCAATAGAGCTACAGCACTTTATGAATGTCCGCAGGCACAGCATCACACAGTCTTCTGATACTCTGCTGCAACTGTTCTTTTGGTGTGTCATTATAGCAGGAAGTGCTGGACAATAAAGGAAGTGTGAGATGAGGAGAGGAGGGGGATTTTTTTTTCTTTCTTTTTTTTTCAGGGGCCACTGTCATATATTCTCTGCAAACGCTGCCTGGAATAACAAACAACAGAGGGTGTGTGGCACCACACACACACACACACACACACACACGAACACAGAGACACAAGTTTCATCCTGTGCCCTGTGTAGTTGCAGTATATAGGTTATATATAGATTCCAGGGCTGATCCCAGGACTGCTGTTTTGTTGGAATAATCCCAAAGTCTCTCCTGAGATCGATGAAATGCAGCAGCTGCTTTTGCTTTCTGTCCATTTAACAGATAGCCATCTTTGCAGATGAATAAAATGGCATATTGGGGGAGGATCACGACTACCTAACACTGCCCCACGACGAGGTCTGTGGTCTCAGCAGAGCCTGTGCCTGGACAAATCAAGGCTAGATCAAGATAACATTTTACACCCCCCCCCCTTACCCCTATTCTCCATACACACATGCAGACACACATCCACACACACATTCTCTGGGCAATTACATTTGATTAATGACTTCATCCTCTCAGACAAACACACACACACACACACACACACACACACACACAGATTGGCAGAAAAGCGGCTTCGCATTGTGCGCGGATTCCAAATCTCGAAATGAATTTCCAATCTGAGT